>NW_021703489.1:0-4951 GCF_005190385.1 Monodon monoceros | reverse complement strand
AGTGTGTGACAGGATGAAGTCAGGTAACAGGAATCCAGTAGATCTTACTGAAGTCACCATTCATCCTGCTTATACAGGTAACAAAGCTTGGCTGACATGCAGGTGATAGATGGCTGGCTCTATCCACTCACTGAGTGGAACATGTAGATGAATAATCGTGATTCAGATCTGTGCCTTAGTTATTCAACAAGTTACTCTGTATAGTGATTTTGGGGGGTATCTTGTGGGTATCACAAGAATAAACACAAAAGTAAAATCTGCCAATATTAAATATGTAAATTCTAATTTTTTCTTATCTGGACTATTGTCTCCTGTAAATAAGAAAATTTAAAAACTGTCAGTGTTGGCTAAGAGAGTTTCATATATACTGTATCCATACTTTTTGTGCTCTTACTGTTGTTTTAAGATTTTTCTTGTTTCTGTTAACTCAGGCCAATTAAAGCAATTCCTTTTGTGGGCATTTGGGTCATTGTTTTCAAGTTTATTGATTCAATCGCATTCTATAAATATTTGTGAAAAATCACTTCTTGTCATACTCCATGCCAGATGCTGGCAAAATAAAGATAAATGAGGCACAATTACTATGGTGAAGGAAGTAACTAGATACCATAGTAGATGATGGAGTTCTACAACTTGAGTATGGAAGAGGGCTGCAGTCTGTAGTACCTTATTACCCACAGAATTATGAAGACAGAACACATCAGTGTGGAGATTTTGGTGTGTATATTAGATGTCACCCTCCAGAAAGAATTGCAGTCTTTTTTTCCAGTTTGCCTGGTGCTATTAAGAAAGTACAAATCCACTGAATTCTGAATACTAATCTTGTGACAAGTACTTTCAAATGTATGACAACTATAGGTTTCATGTTGTGGACAGCTTGGCTACAAAACACTAAATAAATGGAGAGCCTAAGTATAGTGACACTAGGTGGGAACACTTAGGCTTTCCTGAGAGTAGAGTAATGAGTATCCACACAGATCTGCATTGCTATCAAGGAGCAAGGCTAACAGTTTCATTGATGTCACTCCCCACTCCTTGATTGCAAGTCTGTTAATTAAAACAATGTAGGCTGTCTTGGACACATCATGTGCTATGTAAGATATTAAGTTTCAATTCCTTTTCCCACAAAGTTGACAAGTTCTTATATTATACCATAAAAAATCCTCTGTCTCTAGCAGAAACCAATCAACATATAGGAAAGAGAAGATACTTAATATTATAAAAAGAATGTAAAGTTAAAGGCAATGTAGTAAAGAATTATTGGCAAACAGTTGCTATTTGTGTTGATCTTTCCTTTCTTTCCAAGTTTTGATTTTAGATTTTAAGGATTTTTAGGTTAGCAACATCATATCTAGGTTTTCTCATATTTTTGTATATCAGCAAGATTTCACACTTCTTGATATGTTATGATTTTAAACGTTTGTGCTTTAAGAGTCCCCCCAAAATGTATCTTGGGTATTGAAATTCACAGAACAGGGACCATGTCTTATTTTTTTTTGTATCCCTCACAGATTGCTTTGTAAATAACTATTTATTTACTAAGATATAGGGTTTACTAAATAATATCTGAATGACAAGTCAAAAATAAGTAGTTTTTTTTTCTAATTTGTCCAGGCACTTAGGAAAAATTCTCGCTAACAATTTATAGCATAACACCAAATGTAACACGTAGGGAACATAATGCATATTTAAATGCTATGTAAGCAGGATTAGACATGAATTATCTGTGGAAAGATCATGTTTTCCTTAATTTACAATCCCTAGGTACATATTATTTATTATATGTGAAACATAGTGTTCTAACACACTGTTTTTCCAAATAGTCTGAGACTTGGTAGGTAAATTAAATTTCACTGGTGCTACTTTCACTGGCCTAAGTCATTCCTAGTGATGGCTCACACTCCTGTTTCTTGAATTCAATGCTGCCCACAACCTGGGGTTATGCTTTTGTTATTTGATAAAGCAATGACCATGTTATTGAGGAATAAACATCTAAGTCCCTAAAATAAGCTCATATTTTTCTCCACTTACCCCAAACATAACTACCGTGTAATATAATAGATGCTGAAGAACTGAACATTTCCCACTGACCCTTGCTAAACACTAGACCCAACTATTCCTCACTACCCCTCTTTTTTAAAATTAATTTTTTATATTGGAGTATAGTTGATTTACAATGTTGCATTAGTCTCAGGTGTATACCTATTCAGTTATACAAATACATATATCCATTCTTTTTCAGATTCTTTTCCCATATAGGTTATTACAGAATATTGAGTAGAGTTCCCTGTGCTATACAGGAGGTCCTTGTTGGTTATCTATTTTATATATAGTAGTGTGTATATGTTAATCCCAAACTCCTAATTTATCCCTACCCCACCACGTTTCTCCTTTGGTAAGCATAAGTTTTCAAAGCCTGTGAGTCTGTTTCTGTTTTGTAAATAAGTTAATTTGTATCATTTTTTAAGATTCCACATATAAGTGATATCATATGATATTTGTCTTTATCTGACTGACTTCACTTAATATGATAATCTCTAGGTCCATCCATGTTGCTGCAAATGGCATAATTTTGTTCTATTCTATGGCTAATATTCCATTGTATATATATACCACATCTTTATCCATTCCTCTGTCAGTGGACATTTAAGTTGCTTCCATGTCTTGACTATTGTAAATAGTGCTGCAGTGAACACTGGGGTGCATGTATCTTTTCGAATTATGGTTTTCTCCAGATATATGCCCAGGAGTGGGATTGCTGGCTCACATGTTAGTTCTATTTTTAGTCTTTTAAGGAACTTCCATACTGTTCTCCATAGTGGTTGTACCAATTTACATTCCCACCAACAGTATAGGAGGATTCCCTTTTCTCCACACCCTCTCCAGCATTTATTTTTTGTTTGTAGAACTTTTGATGATGGCCATTCTGACCGGTGTGAGGTGATACCTCATTGTAGTTTTCATTTGACCACTCCTCTTGTTATACCCAAGTTGACTCACCAACAGAGGCTAAGCCTGGCTTCAGACATAATGTCTTTATATATGATCCTGTATTTGTCATAACCACATACAAATACTCAGAACAAACAAATCTGACTGATCATCTTCAATCTAAGGTATATAGATTTGGCTGAGAATCAGAGCATGGCCAAGGAAGACAGAAGGAGAAACCAGAAAGTAGTTAGCTGAAATACAGGGCAAAGCTGATGAAATTGGAAACTTGAATTTATGTGGTTTTCAAGGTCACATATAATCTTTATCAAAATTGTCTATATTGGTTGCTGAGAAGTTATTAACAAAGATTGAAATCAGATATATATATATATTAATCTATATTTATCCCCTTTTCTATAAGTTATTTACATGTTAAAATGACCAAAACTTTTTGTTATATAAAGGAATGATCAGGGTTGAATCTGGAAACAATTTTAACTTTTATCTTTTGCACTCTCCTATATAGTAATATACACATATGTATATCTTTATTTTACTGTGTATATGTTTATATACATATATGTACATATATAAAATATATCCATATGTGTGTCTATATACACACACATATATGCAAAGATGCACATTTTCTAGAAATATATCCCAAAATTTCTATCCCTGTGCTTCTCCTAAGTGTATAGTACCCCAAGTTAGTTTTCTTTGACTCTTAGAAGCATGTAATCTGTTGGAAGAGAAGATATTGCATTAATAAGTAATTTTTATCTTTAAATGTATAACTTCCTATGGATACTTACATTTGTATACTCAAAAATAGTTCAAGTCAACAAAACCCAGTAGCAAAAACTACAGTTGATGGCCAGATCTTGTTCCGTAATACCATTCTCCAAAATGCAACCAGTACTCTTTGGAGAAATGGCTGTTTCTAGGACTGGGACAGAAAATGTGTATGATGATTGTAGAGTATTTTGTAGTGCCAGAGAGTAAGGAAGTGACACACACACACACACACACACACACACACAATGATGAAGAAATACAAAAGTGGTACAGGGGCCAGCCAAAAGACCTGGCACAATTTGAGAAACAAAATAGAATACTTTTAGATTATAAGGTATAAAATATCCATGCATTCATGTTGATATAAAGAAATGGTTGAATAAATGAGGAATAATAGACAAATTTCCTGCACAGAAGAATTTAAAACCATTTATGTAGATATGCTACCCTTCAGAAGGTACAGATTAACTCCCCACACCTTAAGTGTGAGCTGTGCATAGTGACTGTTTTCAGGAGCACAGTATGGAAAGGGAAGAAAGTTACTTGACAGTGGAGACACCTAATAAACACTACCTCAAGTTACATGAACAAGGTTAGCATCAAAAATGCTGTCATATTGACAGTATATACTCATGAAGCAATGTGCTAAGGATGGCATTTTACTTCTGAGATCTTCCTCCAAAAAATACACAACCCCAGTCTAATCATGGGACAAAAGTCAGACAAATCCCAATTGAGAGACATTCTACAAAATGGTGAACAGTAATCAAAACTGTTAAGATCATCAAAACCAAGGAATGTCTGAGAAACTGTCATAGACAAGAGGACTCTAAAGAAACAACACTATTAGATGCAAGATGGTATCCTGGATGAAATCCTGAAACTGAAATGGGGCATTAAGAAAAAAATGAGGAAATCATAATAAAGCATGAACTTCAGTTAATAAAATATATCAATATTAATTGTGACAAATGTATCATACTAATATAAGATTTTAATAATATGGGGGACTGGGCATGGGATATATGGGAACTCTTTATCTTCACAATAATTCTGTAAATCTAAAATTGTTCTAAGTTTATTAACACAAATAACTCAATTTACCAGAAAAATTATATTTATATCAGTCCTTAAAGCATATTTTTGTGTATATGTATTAGTTCATAATATTATTTGCTTTCACCCACTATTCCATATCCCTTGGGGTATAGTATGCTTT
>NW_021703488.1:0-4828 GCF_005190385.1 Monodon monoceros | reverse complement strand
GCCCACGTCGCCAAGGCAACGTGTGCCAGGCAGGAGTGACCTCACAGTACAGGGCCCACCTCACAGAACGTTGAGGAACCCAGTAAGGATCAGACTCTCACCAGAGGGCTCACATTACCAAGGTGATGGAAAACATGCTGGAGTGTCCTCACACCAGTGGGGCTACATCCACATCATTGAAAGTTGAGGAACCCAGCACATGTGGCCCCAACCCAGATGACCCACATCACAAAGGGGCTGTGAGTGTGGCAGGCAGGTGAATCCTAAAAACAGAGGGCCCATGGAATAGAAAAGTGGAGGAATCCAGAAGTTGGGACCACCCAGCAGGCTGCCCAGTGCACCGAAGCTATGGGGTCCAGGCCGCAGTGAACTCACACCAGAGAGCCCCACACCATGAATGTGTGAGCAAGCCAGCCGTTGGGACCTCATAGCAGAAGGCCCACATCAACATGTGGCTGGGAACCTGGCAGGGGTGTCCAGGCACCACTGGGCGCTCATCAGGAAATGTGGGTGAGTGTAGCAGTTAGGGCCTGATGCCAGAGTGGCCCTCATCACCGAGGGGAGGAGACTCCCAGCAGGCTCCAACTGACATCAGAGGGCCCACGACGCCAAAGCAACATGTGTCTGGCAGGAGTGACCTCACAGAAAAGGGCCAACATAACAAAACTCTGAGGAACCCGACAGGATCAGACTCTCACCAGAGGGCCCACAACACCAAGGGGCTGGGCACCAGGAAGGAGTGTCCTTACACCAGTGGGGCCACATCCACATCAACGAAAGTTGAGGAACCCAGCCCATGTGGCCTCAAATCAGAGGACCTACATCACCAAGGGCCTGGGAGTGAAGCAGGCAGGAGGAGCCTCACAGCAGAGGGCCAATGGAATAAAAATGTGAGGAATCTAGGAGTTGGAACACCCCAGCAGGCGGCACAGATCACCGAGGCTATGGGATCCAGGTCACAGTGAACTCACACCAGAGGGCACCAGAACATAAATGTGTGAGCAAGCCAGCCGCGGGGACCTCAGAGCAGAAGGCCCACATCCTCATGTTGATGGGAACCTGGCAGGGGTGTCCTGGCAACATTGGGCCCACATCAGGAAATTTGGAGGAGCCCAGGAGTTAGGGCCTAACGCCAGAGGGACCCTCATCACTGAGGGCTGGAGATTCCCAGCAGCTCCAACTGACACCAGAGGGCCCACGTCACCAAGGCGATGTGTGACAGGCAGGACTGACCTCACAGTACAAGGCCCACCTCACAGAACGTTGAGGAACCCAGTAAGCATCAGACTCGCACCAGAGGGCTCACATCACCAAGGTGATGGAAAACATTCTGAAGTGTCCTCACACCAGTCGGACTACATCCACATCATTGAAAGCTGAGGTACTCAGCACATGTGGCTCCAAACCAGATGACCCAGCTCACAAAGGGGCTGGGAATGTGGTAGGCAGGTGGATCCTAACAACAGAGGGCCCATGGAATAGAAAAGTTGAGGAATCCAGCGGTTGGAACTATCCAGCAGGCGGGCCGGAGCACCGAAGCTATGGGATCCAGGCCGCAGTTCACTCACACCAGAGAGCCCCACACCATGAATGTGTGAGCAAGCCAGCCGTTGGGACCTCATAGCAGAAGGCCCACATCAACATGTAGAGGGGAACCTGGGAGGGGTGTCCTGGCACCACTGGGGGCACCTCAAGAAGTTGGAGGAGCCCAGCAGTTAGGGCCTGAAGCCAGAAGGGCCCTCATGACGGAGGTGAGGTGGCTCCCAGCAGGCTCCAACTGACACCAGAGGGCCCACGTCGCCAAGGCAACATGTCCCAGGCAGGAGTGACCTCACATAAGAGTGCCCACCTCACAGAACGATGAGGAACTCAGAGCGGATGAGTCTCTCAAGAGAAGGGCCACATCACCAAGGGGCTGGGCACCAAGCAGGAGTGTCCTCCACCTGTGGGTCCACATCATCAAAAGTTGAGGAACCCAGCTCATGTGGCCTCAAATCAGAGGACCCACGTGACCAAGGGCCTGGGAGTGAGGCCGGCAGGAGGAGCCTCA
Organism: Monodon monoceros; assembly: GCF_005190385.1. NCBI lineage: Eukaryota > Metazoa > Chordata > Mammalia > Artiodactyla > Monodontidae > Monodon > Monodon monoceros. The sequence continues at coordinate 2,778 of NW_021703488.1, read as the reverse complement.
AAATAGAGGGCCAATGGAATTAAAAAGGTGAGGAATCCAGCAGGTGGAACGCCCCAGATGGCGGCCCGGATCACCGTGGCTATGGTATCCAGGCCGCAGTGAACTCACACCAGAGGGCCCCAGACAATGAAATTGTGAGCAAGCCAGCCGTGGGGACCTCAGAGCAGAAGGCCCACATCCCCATGGGGATGGGAACCTGGCAGGGTTTTCCTGGTACCAATGGGCGCACATCAGGAAATGTGGGGGAGGCCCTCAGTTTGGTCCTGACGCCAGAGTGACCCTCATCACCGAGGGGAGGACGCTCCCTGCAGGCTCCAACTGACACCAGTGGGCCCAATTCCCCAAGGCGACATGAACCAGGCAGGATTGACCACAGAGAACAGGGCCCACCTCACAAAACTGTGAGGAACCCAGGCAGGATTATACTCTCACCAGAGGGCCCACATCAACAAGGTGATGGAAACCAGGCAGGAGTGTCGTCACACCAGTGGGGCCACATCTACATCAACGAAAGGTGAGGAACCCAGCACATATGGCCTCAAACCAGAGGAGCCACCGCACCAAGGGTCTGGGGGTGAGTCAGGCAGGAGGAGCCTCACAACAGAGGGCCCATGGAATAGAAAAGTGAGGAATCCAGCAGTTGGAACTCCCCAGCTGCTGGCCCGGTGAACCAAGGCTATGAGATGCGGGACGCAGTGTACTCACACCAGAAGGCCACAGACCATTAAAGTGTGAGCAAGCCAGCCGTTAGGACCTCAGAGCAGAAGGTGCACATACCCATGGGGATGGGAACCAGGCAGGGTTGTCCTAGTACCAATGGGCGCACATCAGGAAATGTGGGGAGCCCAGCAGTTTGGGTCTGATGCCAGAGTGGCCCTCATTACCGAGGGCAGAAAGCTCCCAGCAGGCTCCAAATGACATCAGAGGGCCCAAGTCCCCAAGGCGACATGCGCCAGCCAGGAGGGACCTCACAGAACAGGCCCACCTCACAAAACTGTGAGGAACCCAGGCAAGATCAGACTATCACCAGAATGCCCACATCACCAAGGGGCTGGGAAAAAGACAGGAGTGTCCTCACACAAGTGTGGCCACACCCACATCATCGAAATTTGAGGAACCCAGCACATGTGGCCTCAAACACGAGGACCCACATTAAAAAGGGGCTGGAGTGAGTTAGGCAGGAGTAGCCTCAAAACAGTGGGCCCATGGAATACAAAAGGTGAGGAATCCAGCAGTTGGAACCCCGCAGCAGGTGGCCTGGAGCACCGAGCCTATTGTATCCAGGCCACAGTGAACTCACACCAGAGAGCCCCACACCATGAAAATGTGAGCAAGACAGCCGTGGGGACCTCAGAGCAGAAGGCCCACATCCCCATGGTGATGGGAACCTGGCAGGGGTGTCCTGGCACCAAAGGGCGCACATCAGGAAATGTGGGGGAGCCCAGGAGTTACGGTCGGACGCCAGAGGGGCCCTCACCACCGAGGGGAGGATGCTCCCAATGGGCTCCAAATGACACCAGAGGGCCCACGTCGCCAAGGCGACATGTTCCAGGCAGGAGTGACCTCACAGCAGAGGGCCCAGTTCAGAGAATGGTGAGGAACCCAGGCAGGATCAGACTCTCACCAGAGGGCCCACATCACCAAGGGGATGTGAACCAGGCAGGAGTGTCCTAACACCTGTGGGGCCACATACATATCATCAAAAGTTGAGGAATCCAGCACATGTGGCCTCAAACCAGAGGACCCACATCACAAAGGGGCTGGAAGTGAGGCAAGTTGGAGGAGTCTCACAACAGAGCACCCATGAAATAGAAAAGGTGAGGAATCCAGCAGTTGGAACCCCCCAGCATGTGGCCTGGAGCACCGAGTGTATAGGATCCAGGCTGCAGTGAACACACACAAGAGGGCCCCACACAATGAAAGTGTGAGCAAGCCAGCCGTTGGCACTTCAAAGCAGAAGGCCCACATCCCCAAGGGGATGGGAACCTGGCAGGTGTGTCCTGGCACCACTGGGTACACATCAGGAAATTTGGGGGAGCCAAGGATTTAGGGCCTGACACCAGAGGGGCCCTTACCACTGAGGGCCGGACTTTCCCAGCAGGCTCCAACCGACACCAGAGGGCCCACGTCGCCAAGGCAACGTGTGCCAGGCAGGAGTGACCTCACAGTACAGGGCCCACCTCACAGAACGTTGAGGAACCCAGTAAGGATCAGACTCTCACCAGAGGGCTCACATTACCAAGGTGATGGAAAACATGCTGGAGTGTCCTCACACCAGTGGGGCTACATCCACATCATTGAAAGTTGAGGAACCCAGCACATGTGGCCCCAACCCAGATGACCCACATCACAAAGGGGCTGTGAGTGTGGCAGGCAGGTGAATCCTAAAAACAGAGGGCCCATGGAATAGAAAAGTGGAGGAATCCAGAAGTTGGGACCACCCAGCAGGCTGCCCAGTGCACCGAAGCTATGGGGTCCAGGCCGCAGTGAACTCACACCAGAGAGCCCCACACCATGAATGTGTGAGCAAGCCAGCCGTTGGGACCTCATAGCAGAAGGCCCACATCAACATGTGGCTGGGAACCTGGCAGGGGTGTCCAGGCACCACTGGGCGCTCATCAGGAAATGTGGGTGAGTGTAGCAGTTAGGGCCTGATGCCAGAGTGGCCCTCATCACCGAGGGGAGGAGACTCCCAGCAGGCTCCAACTGACATCAGAGGGCCCACGACGCCAAAGCAACATGTGTCTGGCAGGAGTGACCTCACAGAAAAGGGCCAAC
>NW_021703487.1:0-1291 GCF_005190385.1 Monodon monoceros | reverse complement strand
TCTGTAAGATGAGTTAGAACTAAGGTTAATTCAGTGTATCTGAAGCATAGAAAGTGAGGGCAATAGTGGCACAAGATGGGGCTAGAGAAGCAGAGAGGACTCTAAACCACGCAGAGCGTTAAAGGCCAACAGTTTGTTTTCTATTCTAAAAACAATGTTTTTGAGCGATGTCATGAGCAATGTTCCAACTTGCTTTTAAGGTTTCTAGTGTGCAGGATGGATTGGAAGGAAACAAGATATATGGACACTAGTTAGGACCTAATTGCAACAGACAGGCAAGTTCAGTATTAGGATGTTGAGGAAGAGTTGACAGCTTCGGGAGAAATTCAGGAGATAAACTGAAGCGGGGTTAATGGGGTACAAGATGGAGGAAAGGAAGGTCTTAGGGAATTAAAGGATTTACTACACACATGTGCAAAGCCTCAAAATAAATTATTTGAACGTACAGAGGTAGATCTCTCAAATGACACCGGTTAGGAAGCAACAGTACGCCCTTTATCATTCCAAGAGACAACACAAATCAACTGTCTCGATGGAAAATTCGGCGCTACCAGTGCGTTTTTTCACTCAAACTTAGTTCCAGTAACTAGTACGCACATTTTCTGTGCCTACACAACACAGCTTGGGGAACTGAAGGGGATTCCATGTTGGCAATTAAGGAGTGTCCCCAACACTGACAGTCCCATCTTAAAAAGCAGTCCCTCTGCATTTTACCCGAGGAGCCATGGCCAGAGCCTCCCTTTTAAAACGATGGGGAGAAATCAGAACATCACACACTGTCCCTTTCAGCTACTGTGAACTGAGCCGTGAGACGACCAATACCCTTTAGCACAGTGCGGACGGGCCAGCGCACGGGGGCAACTGTGACAGGCGACAGCACAAGAGACGAAGCCCAGGCCCAGGGGCTCTGAGCTCCACCGGCAACGCCCAGGAGCCAAGGCGTACTACCTTTCCGGGATGTGCTTTCCGCCCTTCCTCGTGCCATCGAACCTCCGGAAAAGCCGCGACACTGACCCCAGCGCCCGTGGGCATAATGCCACTGGCTCACGTCACCCCCAAGATACCGCCCACCCAACGCCAGGAGTGACAAAAGTCGCCAACCCGCTGCCCCCCGTGCCAGCACAAGGCCACGAACCACAGGCGCCTAGGCACAAGCCCACGCAGCTCGCGGATCACCTTCTACTGCGCATGCGTCACCACGCGTCAAGATGACGTCATCACGCAGGCGGATTAACGCGCTTGACTAGTAAAGAGGATTCTGATGCCTGCAATTTCCCTCCTTAGCCGGAGG
>NW_021703486.1:2120-6767 GCF_005190385.1 Monodon monoceros | reverse complement strand
TGATGTGGGTCTTCTGGTTTGAGGCCACATGTGGTGGGTTCCTCGCCCTTCAATGATGTGGCCCCACTGCTGTGAGAACACTCCTGCCTGGTTCCTATCCTGTTGCGGTTGTGGGCCCTCTGGTGAGAGTCTCATCCTTCTTGGGTTCCTCACAGTTCCGTAAGGTTGGCCCTCTGCCCTGTGGTCACTCCTGCCTGGCTGGCACACCCCGTCTTGGTGTCGTCAGCCATCTGGCGGCAGTTGGAGCGTGCTGGGAGCCTTCTCCTCTCGGTGATGAGGACCCTCTGGTGTCAGGCCCTAACTGCTGGGTACCCACATTTTCTGATACGTGCTAAGTGGTGAGAGGACACTCCTGCCAGGTTCCCATCCCCATGCGGTTTTGGGCCTTCTGCTCTGGGGTCACAACGGCTGGGTTGCTCACAGTGTCAGGATGTGGGCCCTCTGCTGTGAGTTCAATCTGGTATGGATCCCATAGCCTCGGTGCTCTGGGACAACTGCTTGGAGCTTCCAACTGCTGGATTCCTCACCTTTTTTCTTCTATGTGCAGTCTGTTTTGAGACACATCCTCCCTGCCTCACTCCGAGCCCCTTTTTGATGTGGGTCTTCTGGTTCGAGGCCACATGTGCTGGGTTCCTCACCTTTCAATGATGTGGCCCCACTGGTCTCAGAACACTCCTGCCTGGTTCCCATCCCCTTGGTGATGTGGGCCCTCTGGTGAGAGTCTGATCCTGGTTGGGTTCCTCACACTTCCGTGAGGTTGGCCCTCTGCTCTGAGGTCACTACTGCCTGGCTGGCACACACCGCGTTGGTGACGTCGGCCCTCTGGTGGCAGTTGGATCGTGCTGGGAACCTCGTCCCCTCGTTTATGAGGGCCCTCTCGCGTCAGGGCCTAAATGTTGGGTATCCACATTTTCTGATACGTACTAAGTGGTGAGAGGACATTCCTGCCAGGTTTCCTTCCCCATGAGGATGTGGGAATTCTGCTCTGATGTCCAAACGGCTTGGTTGCTCAAAATTTCATGATGTGGGCCCTCTGCTCTGAGTTCACTGTGGCCTGGATCCCATAGACTGGGTGCTCTGACCACCTGCTGGGAGGTTCCAACTGCTGGATTCCTCACATTTTTTATTCTATGTGCCCTGCGTTGTGAGGCTAGTCCTGCCTGCCTCACTCCGAGCCCCTTGGAGGTGTGGGTCCTCTGGTTTAGGCCACATGTTCTGGGTTCCTCACTTTTCTATGATTTGGCCATACTGCTGTGAGGCCACTCCTGCCTGGTTCTGATCCCTTTGGTGATGTGGGCCCTCTGGTGAGAGTCTTATCCTGGCTGGGTTCCTCGCCCTTCTGTGACGTAGGCCCTCTGCTGTGAGGTCACTCCTGCCTGGCTGACGCACGTCACCTTGGCGACGTGGGCCCTTACTTGGGAGTTGGTGCCTTCTGGTAGTCACCTCCCCTCGGTAATTAGGGCCTTCTGGTGTCAGGCCATAACTCCTAGGCTCCCAAAATTTTCTGTTCTGTGCCCTGTGGTGCAAGTACACTCCTGCCAGGTTCCCAACCACATTGGAATGTGGGCCTTCTGTTCTGTGGTCCCAACAGCTGTGTTGTTCACAGTTACATGATGAGGGCCCTCTGTTGTGAGTTCACACCGGCCGGGATCCCATAGCCTCGCTGCTCCTTGCCGCATGTTAGGAGGTTCCAACTGTGGGATTCCTCACCTTTTTTATTCTATGGGTCCTCTGTTTTGAGGCTCCCCCTGCCTGCCTCACTCCCAGCCTCTTCGAGATGTGGGTGATCTTGTTTAGGCCACATGTTCTGGGTTCCTCACCTTTCTATGATTTGGCCACACTGGTGTGAGGCCACTCCTGCCTGGCTTGCTCCCGTTGCCTTGGTGACGTCGGACCTCTGGTGGCAGTTGGAGCCTTCTTGTACCCTCCTCTCCAAGGTGATGAGGGCCCGCTTGCGTCAGGCTCCACCTTCTGGGTTCCCCACGATTTCTGATGTGAGCCCAGTGATGCCAGGACACTCCTGTAAGGTTCCAATCCTCATGGGGTTGTGGGACTTCTGCTCTGTGGACACAACGGCTGGGTTGTTCACAGTTTCATGATGAGGGCCCTCTTTTGTGAGTTCACACCGGCCAGGATCCGATAGCCTCGCTGTTCCTTGCCGCCTGCTGGGACGTTCCAACTGCGGGATTCCTCACCTTTTTTATTCTATGGGCCCTCTGTTTTGAGGCTACTCCTGCCTGCCTCCCTCCCCGCCCCTTGGTGATGTGTGTCCTCTGGTTTCAGGCCACGTGTGTTGGGTCCCTCACCTTTCGATGATGTGGCCCCAATGGTGTGAGAACACTCCTGCCTGGTTCACATCCCCTTGGTGTTGTGGGCCCTCTGGTGAAAGTCTGATCCTTGCTGGGTTCCTGACCCTTTTTTGAGGTGGGCCCTCTTCTGTGAGGTAACTCCTGCCTGGCTTGCTCCCATTGCCTTGGTGACGTCGGCCATCTGGTGGCAGTTGGAGCCTGCTGGGAGCCTCCTCTCCTAGGTGATGAGGGCCCTCTGGCCTCCGGCCTAACTGCTGGGCACCCCACGTTTTCTGACTGAGCCCAGTGATGCCAGGACACTCCTGTAAGCTTCCCATTCCCATGGGGATGTGGGCCTTCTGCTCTGTGGTCCCAAAGCCTTGGTTGCTTAAAGTTTCGTGATGTTGGTTCTCTGGTGTTAGTTCACTCAGGCCTAGATCCCATAGCATCTGTGCTCTGGGCCACATGCTGGGAGGTCGCAACTGCTGGATTCCTCACCTTTCTTATACTTTGGGCCCTGTGTTGTGAGGCTCCTCCTGCCTGCCTCACACCGAGCCCCTTGTTGATGTAGGTCTTCTGGTTTGAGACCACGTGGGCCGTTTGCCTCACCTTTTAGGGATGTGGCCCTACTGGTGCGATGACACTCCTGCCAGGTTCCCATCCCCATGCAGATTTGGACCTTCTGTTCTGAGGTCCCAGCGGCTGGGTTGCTCACAGTGTCAGGATGTGGGCCCTCTGCTGTGAGTTGACTCCGGCATGGATCCCATAGCCTCGGTGCCCTGGGCCACCTGCTTGGAGCTTCCAACTGCTGGATTCCTCACCTTTTTTCTTCTATGGGCCCTGTGTTGTGAGACATCTCCTGCCTGACTCACTTCGAGCCCCTTGGTGATGTGTGTCCTCTGGTTTGAGGCCACATGTGGTGGGTTCCTCGCCTTTCAATGATGTGGCCCCACTGGAGTGAGAACACTCCTGCCTGGTTCCCATCCCCTTGGTGATGTGGGCCCTCTGGTGAGAGTCTGATCCTTGCTGGGTTCCTGACCCTTCTTTGATGTGGGCCCTCTTCTGTGAGGTAACTCCTACCTGGCTTGCTCCCATTGCCTTGGTGATGTCGGCCATCTGGTGGCAGTTGGAACCTGCTGGGAGCCTCCTCTCCAAGGTGAAGAGGGCCATCTGGCGTCAGGCTCTAACTGCTGGGCACCCCACTTTTCTGACTGAGCCCAGTGATGCCAGGATACTCCTGTAAGGTTCCCATCCCCATGGGGATGTGGGCCTTCTGGGTTGGTCACAGTTTCGTGATGTTGGTTCTCTGGTGTTAGTTCACTCAGGCCTAGATCCCATGGCCTCTGTGCTCTGGGCCGAATGCTGGGAGGTTCCAACTGCTGGATTCCGCACCTTTTTTATACTTTGGGCTCTGTGTTGTGAGGCTCCCTCCTGCCTGCCCCACTCCAAGCCCCTTGGTGATGTAGGTCCTCTGGTTTGAGGCCACATGTGCCACTTGCCTCACCTTTTAGGTTTCTCACCCTACTGCTGCGAGGTCACTCGTGGGCCATCTGGTGAGAGTCTGACCCTGGCTTGATTCCTCACACTTCTGGGAGGTGGGTCCTCTGCTGTGAGGTCACTCCTGCCTGGCTGGCACACATCGCCTTGGCCACATGGGCCCTCTGGTTGCAGTTGGAGCGTGCTGGGAGCCTCCTCCCATCGGTGATGAGGGCCCTCTGGCGTCAGACCCTAACTGCTGAGCTCCCCATATTTTCTGATGTGCGCCCACTGGAGCGATGACACTCCTGCCAGGTTCCCATCCCCATGCGGATTTGGGCCTTGTGTTCTGAGGTGCCAACGGCTGGGTTGCTCACAGTGTCAGGATGGGGGCCCTCTGCTGTGAGTTCACTCCGGCATGCATCCCATAGCCTCGGTGCTCTGGGCCACCTGCTTGGAGCTTCCAACTGCAGGATTCCTTACCTTTTTTCTTCTATGGGCCGTGTGTTGTGAGACACTTCCTGCCTGCCTCACTCTGAGCTCTTTGTTGATGTGGGTCTTCTGGTTCGAGGCCACATGTTCTGGGTTCCTCACCTTTCAATGATGTGGCCCCACTGGTCTCAGAACACACCTGCCTGGTTCGTATCCCTTTGGTGATGTGGGCCCTCTGGTGAGAGTCTGATCCTGGTTGGGTTCATCACACTTCCGTGAGCTTAGCACTCTGCTCTGAGGTCACTCCTGCCTGGCTGGAACACACCGCTTTGGTGACGTCGGCCCACTGGTGGCAGTTGGAGCATGCTGGGAACCTCCTCCCCTCGGTTATGAGGGCCCTCTCACGTCAAGCCCTAACTGCTGTGTACCCACATTTTCTGATACGTACTAA
>NW_021703486.1:0-2110 GCF_005190385.1 Monodon monoceros | reverse complement strand
AGTTGGTGCCTGCTGGGAGTCTCTTCCCCTTGGTAATGAGGGCCCTCTGGCGTCAGGCCCTAACTCCTGGGCTCCCATACTTTTCTGATGTGTTCCCTCTGTTGGGAGTACACTCCTGCCAGGTTCCCAACCCCATGGGAATGTGAGCCTTCTGCTCTGTGGGCCCAACCGCTGGGTTGTTCACAGTTTCGTGATGAGGGCCCTCTGTTGTGAGTTCACACCGGCCGGGATCCCATAGCCTCGCTGCTCCTTGCCACCTGCTGGGTGGTTCCAACTGCGAGATTCCTCACCTTTTTTATTTTATGGGCCCTCTGTTTGAGACACCTCCTGCCTGCCTCATTCTGAGCCCCTTTTTGATGTGGGTCCTCTGGTTTAGGCCATATGTTCTGGGTTCCTCACTTTTCTATGATTTGGCCACACTGGTGTGAGGCCACTCCTGCCTGGTTCCTGTCCCCTTGGTGATGTGGGCCCTCTGGTGAGAGTCTTATCCTGGCTGGGTTCCTCTCCCTTCTGTGACGTAGGCCCTCTGCTGTGAGGTCACTCCTGCCTGGCTGATGCACGTCACATTGGTGACGTGGGCCCTCAATTGGGAGTTGGTGCCTGCTAGGTGTCTGCTCCCCTTGGTAATTAGGGCAGTCTGACGTCAGGCCCTATCTCCTGGTCTCCCAAAATTTTCTGATGTGTGCCCTGTGGTGCGAGTACACTCCTACCAAGTTCCCCACCCCAATGGGAATGTGGGCCTTGTGCTCTGTGGACACAACGGCTGGGTTGTTCACAGTTTCATGATGAGTGCCCTCTTTTGTGAGTTCACACTGGCCGTGATCCCATAGCCTCGCTGTTTCTTGCCGCCTGCTGGGATGTTCCAACTGCGGGGTTCCTCACCTTTTTTATTCTATGGGCCCTCTGTTTCGAGGCTACTCCTTCCTGCCTCCCTCCCAGCCCCTTGGTGATGTGTGTCCTCTGGTTTGAGGCCAAGTGTGCTGGGCTCCTCAATTTTTGCTGATGTGGCCCCACTGGTGTGAGGACACTCCTGCCTGGTTCCCATCCACTTGGTGTTGTGGGCCCAGTGGTGAGAGCCTCATCCTATTTGGGTTCCTCATACTTCTGTGAGGTGGGCCCTCTGCTCTGCGGTCAGTCCTGCCTGCTGGCACACCCTGTTTTGGCAACTTTGGCCCTCTGGTAGCAGTTGGAGCCTGCTGGGACCCTCCTCCCCTCGGTGACGAGAGCCCTCTTACATCACGCCCTAACTGCTGGGCTCCCCACATTTTCTAATGTGTTACCACTGGTGCAATGAGACTTCTGCCAGGTTCCCATCCCCATGGGGATGTGGGCCTTCTGCTCTGTGGTCCCAAAGTCTGGGTTGCTCAGAGTTTCAGGATGTGGGCCCTCTGCTGTGAGTTCACTCTGGCCTGTATCCCATAGCGTCGGTGCTCTGGGCCGCCTGTTTGGAGGTTCCAACTTCTGGTTTCCTCACCTGTTTTATTCTATGGGCCCTCTGTTTTGTGTCTCCTCCTTCATGCCTCACTCCCAGCCCCTTCGTGATGTGTGTCCCCTTGTTTGAGGCCCCATGTGCTGGGTTCCTCACCTTTCGCTGATGTGGCCCCCCTGGTGTGAGGACACTCCTTCCTGGATCCGATCCCCTTGGTGATGTGTGCCCTCTGGTGAGAGTCTGATCCTGATTGGGTTCCTCACACTTCTGTGAGGTGGGCCCTCTTCTCTGAGGTCACTCCTGCCTGGCTTGCACACACCTCCTTGGCAATGTCGGCACTCTGGTGGCAGTTGGAGACTGCTGAGAGCCTCCTTCCCTCGGTGATGAGGGCCTTTCGGCGTCAGGCCCTAACTGCTGGGTACCCACATTTTCTGATATGTGCTAAGTGGTGTGAGGACACTCTTGCCAGGTTCTCATCCCTATGGGGATGTGGGCCTTGTGCTCTGAGGTCCCAACGTCTGGGTTGCTCACAGTTTCATGGTGTGGCCCTCTGCTGTGAGTTCACTGTTGCCTGGATCCAATAGACTCGCTGCTCTGGGCTGCCTGCTGGCAGGTTCCTACTGCTGGTTTCCTTACCTTTTTTATTCTATGGGCCCTGTTTTGTCAGCCTACTCCTGCGTG
>NW_021703485.1:517-1021 GCF_005190385.1 Monodon monoceros | reverse complement strand
GACATTCTGCCTCTTTTCCTATGCTTTAAGTGCAATTCCAGTCTACCCCCTGAAATCGTTTTCGTGAAATTCTGCCCCGCTTTCAATCCTCTTCGAAGACATACTTCAATACATTTTTGGACAACAACTGTCATTCATAACTCTGCAGGTTTGTGAATTACAGTGCCCCTGAGCTCCTTTCTTCAACTCGCTTTCTTGTGAGCTGGCCGCAAAACCTCAGCATTGCTTCAGGCCCTAATCTGTTTCCAACAGGGCATGCTGAGCATTTGGTTAATTCCTCTTCCTGGGGGGAAACGAGCTTTCCATTTGCCCGTGCACACACCTACAGCTAGTCTCTCATTGGTTCTCCCTATTCCTTTTCATCTTGCGCAGAAATTGCAAACTGTGCCAAACGGGGTTAAAGGCACTGAGTCTGCAAGTGGGGAGAATGTTAGTAAAGCGTCTGGAATGATGAACACGAGTACCAGGGGACGAAAACTGAGATGCATTTGAAAACGTTTCCCA
>NW_021703485.1:0-417 GCF_005190385.1 Monodon monoceros | reverse complement strand
GTTTGCTCACCGAACCTCACCAATGCCATCAGCCTGAAGTGTCCAGCCTTATGTCTCACCCAGCTCTGGCTGTAGATGTGGTAAATCCAGGTTGCATCACAAGCCCTGAATGAATAATTTAAGAATTGCTCTCTATTTCACTGTCATTGTGTTTTGTTTTTGAAATTTATTTTGATAATGGGATTTATCGGATTCTCCCTGCTGCGTTTCGGCCGCTGTACACACGCTTGATTTCCTTATGGAGACATACAAATCCATTGGTTTTAAGATTCTTACTTGTCAGGTATATTCCTAGGCGTTGAATATGGGGTGTTGAGTCCATTTCGTTGAACAAGGCGTAGGTCTTGTCTATTATATATTTGGCTTATGGAACGGTATCTGTGCTAATTTCAATCTCTGGTTTTATGCAGCACCCCA
>NW_021703484.1:0-7992 GCF_005190385.1 Monodon monoceros | reverse complement strand
TCTTCAAATATTTTCTCAGTCCCTTTCTTTTTCTCTTCTTCTTCTGGAACCCCTATAATTCCAATGTTGGTGCATTTAACGTTGTCTCACAGGTCGCTGAGACTGTCCTCAGTTCTTTTCATTCTTTGTTCCTTATTTTGCTCTGCAGTAGTTTTTTCCACTATTTTATCTTCCAGGTCACTTATCCGTTCTTCTGCCTCAGTTATTCTGCTATTGATCCCATTTAGAGTACTTTAAATTTCATTTATTGTGTTGCTCATCATTACTTTTTTCCTCTTTATTTCTTCTACGTTTGTTAAATATTTCTTCATTTTGTCTATTCTATTTCCAAGATTTTGGATCATGTTTATTATCATTATTCTGAATTCTTTTTCAGGTAGACTGCCTATTTCCTCTTCATTTGTTAGGTCTGGTGGGTTTTTATCTTGCTCCTTCATCTGCTGTGTGTTTTTCTGTCTTCTCATTTTGCTTATTTAACTGTATTTGGTGTCTCCTTTTTGCAGGCTGCATGTTCATAGTTCCCGTTGATTTTGGTGTCTGTCCCCAGTGGCTAAAGTTGGTTCAATGGGTTTTGTAGGCTTCCTGGTGCAGGGGACTAGTTCCTCTGTCCTGGTGGATGAGGCTGGATCTTGTCTTTCTGGTGGGCAGGTCCACGTCTCGTAGTGTGTTTTGGGTTGTCCGTGGACTTATTATGATTTTAGACAGCCTCTCTGCTAATACATGGGGTTGTGTTCCTGTCTTGCTAGTTTTTTGGCATAGGGTGTCCAGCACTCTAGCTTGCTGGTCGTTGAGTGAAACTGGGTTCTGGTGTTGAGATGGTGCTCTCTGGGAGATTTTTGCCATTTGATATTATTTGAAGCTGTGAGGTCTCTTGTGGACCAGTGTCCTGAATTTGGCTCTCCCACCTCAGAGGCACAGCACTGACTCCTGGCTGCAGCACCAAGAGCCTTCCATCCACACAGCCCAGAATAAAAGGGAAAAAAATAGAAAGAAAGAAAGAAAGAAAGGAAGAAAGAAAGAATGAAAAGAAAGAAAGGAGGGAGGGAGGAAGAAAGGATAGAAGGAAGGAAAGGAAGAAAGAAGATAAAATAAAATAAAGTTATTAAAATAAAAATAATTATTAAGGAAAAATTGTTTTTAAAAAAGAAAGAAACAAAAATTAAAACGGACAGAACCTTAGGACAAATGGTGGAAGCATAGCTATACAGACAAAATCTCACACAGAAGCATACACATACACTTTCACAAAAAGCGGAAAAAGGGGAAGAATTAATAGATCTTGCTCTCAAAGTCCACCTCCTCAATTTGGGATGATTCATTGTGTGTTCATGTGTTCCACAGATGCAAGGTGCATCAAGTTGATTGTGGAGGTTTAATCCGCTTCTTCTGAGGCCACTGGGAGGGATTTTCCTTTCTCTTGTTTGTTCTCACAGCTCCTGGGGCTCAGCTTTGGATTTGGCCCCGCCTCTGCATGTAGGTTGCCGGAGGGTGTCTGTTCTTTGCTCAGACAGGACGTGGTTATAGGAGCAGCTGCTTCAGGTACTCTGCCTCACTCAGGCTCAGGGGAGGGAGGAGTATGGAGTGCCTGGCAAGCCTGTGGCGGCAGAGGCCGGCGTGATGTTGCAGCAGCCTGAGGTGCACCGTGTGTTCTGCTGGGGAAGTTGTGCCTGGATCCCGGGACCCTGGCAGTGGTGGGCTGCACAGGCTCCCCGGAAGTGGGGTGTGAATAGTGACCTGTGTAGGCACACAGGCTTCTTTGTGGTGGCAGCAGCAGCCTTAGCATCTCATGCCCATCTCTGGGGTCCGCACTTTTAGCCGTGGCTCGCGCCTGTCTTTGGAACTCCTTTTAGCAGTGCTCTTAATCCCCTCTCCTCCTGCACCAGGAAACAAAGAGGGAAGAAAAAGTCTCTTGCCTCTTTGGCAGGTCCAGACATTTCCCCGGACTCCCTCCCGGCTAGCCATGGTGCACTAACCCCCTGCAGGCTCTGTTCATGCTGCCAATCCCAATCCTCTCCCTGCACTCCAACCGAAGCCCTAGTCTCAGCTTCCAGCCCCGCCCACCCCAGCAGGTGAGCAGACAAGCCTCTGGGGCTGGTGAGCGCCGTTCGGCACCGATCCTCTGTGTGGGAATCTCTCTGCTTTGCCCTCCGCACCCCTGTTGCTGTGCTCTCCTCCACAGCTCTGAAGCTTTCCCCCTCCGCCACATGCAGTCTCTGCCCGCGAAGGGGTTCCTAGTGTGTGGAAACCTTTCCTCCTTCACAGCTCCCTCCAACTGGTGCAGGTCCCGTCCCTATCCTTTTGTCTCTGTTTATTTTTTTTTCTTTTGCCCTACTGAGGTACGTTGGAACTTTCTTGCCTTTTGGGAGGTCTGAGGTCTTCTGCCAGCGTTCAGTAGGTGTTCTGTAGGAGTTTTTCCACGTGTAGATGTATTTCTGGTGTGTCTGTGGGGGAGGAAGGTGATCTCCGCCTCTTACTCTTCCGCCATCTTCCCCTCGTCCCCCTGGTGTTAAATTTTGACAAAAGCATTTTCTGCATCTATTGAGATGGCCATTTGGTTGTTATTCTTCAGTTCATTGATGTGGTATATCACACTGATGGATTTGTGGATATTGAAGCATCCTTGCATCCCTGGGGTAAATCCCACTTGATCATGGTGTATGATCATGTTTAATTTGTTGTTGGATTAAGTTTTCTAGGATTTTCTTGAGGATTTTTGTGTCTATGTTCATCAGTAATATTGGATTGTAATTTTTTTTGTGATATCTTTGTCTGATTTTGGTATCAGGGTGATGGTGGCCATGCTGAATGAGCTCGGGAGCTTTCCGTCCTCTGCAATTTTTTGGAAGACTTTCAGAAGGGCAGGTGTTAACTCTTCCCTAGATATTTGATTGAATTCACTTGTGAAGCTGTCTCGTCCTGGATGGTTGTTCATTGGAAATTTGTAAATTACAGTTTCAACCTCAGAACTTTTGATTTGTCAGTTCATATTTTGTATTTATTCCTGGTTCAGTCTTGGAAGGTAGTAACTTTCTATGAATTTGTCCATTTCTCCTAGGTTGTGCAATTTATTGGCATATAGTTGGTTTCAGTAGTCTCTTATGATCTTTTTTTTTTTTTTCGCGGTAAGCAGACCTCTCACTCTTGTGGCCTCTCCCATTGCGGAGCACAGGCACCAGATGCACAGGCTCAGCGGCCATGGTTCACGGGCCCAGCTGCTCTGCAGCATGTGGGATACTCCCGGACCAGGGCACGAACCCATGTCCCGTGCATGGGCAGGCAGACTGTCAACCACTGCGCCACCAGTGAAGCCCTCTTATGATCTTTTGTGTTTCTTTGGTGTCAATTGTAACTTCTCCTTTTTCATTTCTAATTTTATTGATTTGAGTCTTCTCCCTTTTTATCTTGGTGAGTGTGGCTAAAGATTTACCAACTTTATCTTCTCAAAGAACCAGCTTTTAGTTTCATTGATCTTTGCTATTGTTTTCTTTGTCACTATTTCATTTATTTCTGTTCTGATTTTATGATTTCTTTCCTACTACTAACATTGGATTTTGTTTGTTCTTCCTTCTCTAGTTACTGTAGGTGTAATGTTAGACTGTTTATCTGATAATTTTCATGTTTCCTGAGGTACGATTATATTGCTATAAACTTCGCTCTTAGGACTGCTTTTTCTGTGTGCAATAGGTTTTGGATCATTGCACTTTTATTGTCATTTGTCTTTAGGTCTTTTTTGATTTCCTCTGATTTCTTCAGTGACCCATGGTTTGTTTAGTAACATATGGCTTTTCCTCCATGTGATTGTGTTTTCTTTGTTTGTTTTTTTTGCGGTACGTGGGACTCTCACTGTCATGGCCTCTACCGTTGTGGAGCACAGGCTCCAGACGCACAGGCTCAGTGACCATGGCTCATGGGCCAAGCCACTCCACGGCATGTGGGATCCTCCCAGACCAGGGCACGAACCCATGTGCCCTGCATCACCAGGCGGACACCCAACCACTGTGCCACCAGGGAAGCCCCATGCGATTGTGTTTTTTACCACTTTTCCCTGAAATTGATTTCTAATCTCATAGAATTTTAGTCAAAAATGATGCTTGAGGGCTTCCCTGGTGGTGCAGTGGTTGAGAGTCCACCTGCCGATGCAGGGGACATGGGTTCATGCTCTGGTTCGGGAAGATCCCACATGCCGTGGAGCGGCTAGGCCCATGAGTCATGGCCACTAAGCCTGCGCATCCGGAGCCTGTGCTCCGCAACAGGAGAGGCCACGACAGTGAGAGACCTGCATGCCACAAAAAAAAAAAGAAAAAAAATGATGCTTCATATGATTTCAATTTTCTTAAATTGACCAAGGCTTGATTTGTGACCCAAGATGTGATATATGCTGGAGAATATTCCGTGTGTACTTGAGAAGAAAATGTATTCTGATGCTTTCAAAAAGAATGTCCATTAAATATCGAACAAGTCTATATGGTTTAATAGGACATTTAAGACTTGTGTTTCCTTATTAATTTTCTGCCTGGGTGATCTGTTCATTGATGAAAGTTAGGTGTTAAAGTGCCCTACTATTATTGGGTTACTGTTGATTTCCGCTTTTATGACTGTTAGCTTTTGCCTTATCAATTGATGTGTTCCTATGTTGAGAGCATAAATATTTACAATTGAGGGGGACCTTGAAGATGGCGGAAGAGTAAGACGCGGAGATCGCCTTCCTCCCCACGGATACACCAGAAATACATCTACACGTGGAACAACTCCTACAGAACACCTACTGAAGGCTAGCAGAAGACCTCAGACCTCCCAAAAGGCAAGAAACTACCCACGTACCTGGGTAGGGCAAAAGAAAAAAAGAAAAAACAGAGACAAAAGAATAAGGACGGCACCTGCACCAGTGGGAGGGAGCTGTGAAGGAGGAAACGTTTCCACACACTAGGAAGCCCCTCCGCGGGCGGAGACTGCGGGAGGCAGAGGGGGGAGCTTCGGGACCGTGAAGTAGTGCACAGCGACGGGTGCGGAGGGCAAACCGGGGAGATTCCCGCACAGAGGATCGGTGGCGACTGGCACTCACCAGCCCGAGAGGCTTGTCTGCTCACCCGCCGGGGCGGGCAGGGCTGCGAGCTGAGGCTCGGGTTTCGGTTTTGGATGGAGCTCAGGGAGAGGACTGGGGTTGGTGGCTTGAACATAGCCTGAAGGGGTTAGTGCACCACGACTAGCTGGGAGGGAGTTCGGGGAAAAGCCTGCACCTGCCGAAGAGGCAAGAGACTTTTTCTTCCCTCTTTGTTTGCTGGTGCGCGAGGAGAGGGGTTTAAGAGCGCTGCTTAAAGGAAAGGAACTCCAGAGATGGGCGCGAGCCGCGGCTAAAAGCGCGGACCCCAGAGACGGGCGGGAGACGCTAAGGCTGCTGCTGCCGCCACCAAGGGGCCTGTGTGCGAGCACAGGTCACTCTCCACACCCCTCTTCCGCGGAGCCTGTGCAGCCCGCCACTGCCAGGTTCCCAGGATCCAGGGACAACTTCCCCGGGAGAACGCACGGCGGGCCTCAAGCTGGTGCAACGTCACGCCGGCCTGTGCCGCAACGTCACGCCGCCTCTGATGCCGCAGGCCCGCCCCGCACGCAGTGCCCCTCCTTCCCCCCCCACCCCCGGCCTGAGTGAGCCGGAGCCCCCGAATCAGCGGCTCCTTTAAACACGTCCTATCTGAGCAAAAAACAGACGCCCTCCAGCGACCTACACGCAGAGGCAGGGCCAAATCCAAAGCTGAGCTCCTGTGAGCTGTGAGAACAAAGAAGACAAAGGGAAATCTCTCCCAGCAGCCTCAAAAGCAGCGGATTAAAGCTCCACAATCAACTTGATATACCCTGCATCTGTGGAATACCTGAATAGACAAGGAATGATCCCAAATTGAAGAGGTGGAATTTAGGAGCGAGATCTATGATTTTTTTCCCTTTTCATCTTTTTGTGAATGTGTACGTGTATGCTTCTGTGTGAGATCTTGTCTGTATACTCTTGCTTCCACCATTTGTCCTAGGGCTCTATCCGTCCATGGTTTTTAAAAAAAATTTTTTTTCTTAATAATAAATTTTAATTGTAATAAATTTATTATACTTTACCTTCGTTCTTTCTTTCTTTCTTTCCTTCCTTCCTTCCCTCCTTTAGACAACAAATCACCCCAAATTGAGGAGGTGGTCTCTGAGAGCAAGATTTATGATTTTTCCCCCTTTACCTCTTTTTGTGAAGGTGTATGTGTATGCTTCTGTGTAAGATTTTCTCTGTATAGCTTTGCTTCCAACATTTGTCGTAAGGTTCTATCCATCCCTTTTTTTTTCTAAATATTTTTAATTCAATAACTATATTACACTTTATTTTATTTTTACTGTATCTTCTTTCTTTCTGTCTTTTTTCCTTCTTTCCCTCCTTCCTTCCTTCCTTCCTCCCTCCCTCCCTCCCTCCCTCCTTTCTTTCCTTCTTTGATTCTTTCTTCCTTCCTTCCTTTCCTCCTTTCCCTCTTTCTTTCCTCATACTTCTACTAATTCTCTCTACTTTTTCTCCCTTTTATTCTGAGCCGTGTGGATGAAAGGCTCTTGGTGCTCCAGCCAGGAGTCAGGGCTCTGCCTCTGAGGTAGGAGAGCCAACTTCAGGACAGTGGTCAACAAGAGACCTCCCAGCTCCACATAATATTAAATGGCGGAAATTTCTCAGAGACCTCCATCTTAACACCAGCACCCAGCGTCACTCAACGACCAGCAAGCTACAGTGCTGGACAACCTATGCCAAACAACTAGCAAAACAGGAACACAACCCCACCCATTAGCAGAGAGGCTGCCTAAAATCATAATAAGGCCACAGACACCCCAAAACACACCACCAGACGTGAACCTGCCCACTAGAGAGACAAGATCCAGCCTCATCCACCACAACACAAGCACTAGTCCCCTCCACCAGGAAGCCTACAAAACTCACTGAAACAACCATAGCCACTGGAGACAGACATCAAAAACAATGGAAACTACGAACGTGCAGCCTGCAAAAAGGAGAACCCAAACACAGTAAGATAAGCAAAATGAGAAGACAGAAAAACACACAGCAGATGAAGGAGTAAGGTAAAAATGCACTAGACCTAACAAATGAAGAGGAAATAGGCAGTCTACCTGAAAAAGAATTCAGAATAATGATAGTAAGGATGATCCGAAATCTTGGAAGTAGAATGGACAAAATGAAAGAAACAGTTAACAAGGACCTAGAAGAAATAAAGATGAAGCAAGCAATGATGAACAATGCAATAAATGAAATTAAAAGTACTCTAGATGGGATCAATAGCAGAATACCTGAGGCAGAAGAACGGATAAGTGACCTGGAAGATAAAATAGTGGAAATAACTACTGCAGAGCAGAATAAAGAAAAAAGAATGAAAAGAACTGAGGACAGTCTCAGAGACCTCTGAGACAACATTAAACGCACCAACATTCGAATTATAGGGGTTCCAGAAGAAGAAGAGAAAAAGAAAGGGACTGAGAAAATATTTGAAGAGATTATAGTTGAAAACTTCCCTAATATGGGAAAGGAAATAGTTAATCAAGTCCAGGAAACACAGAGAGTTCCACACAGGATAAATCCAAGGAGAAATACGCCAAGACACATATTAATCAAACTGTCAAAAATTAAATACAAAGAAAGCATATTAAAAGCAGCAAGGGAAAAACAACAAATAACACACAAGGGAATCCCCATAAGGTTAACAGCTGATCTCTCAGCAGAAACCCTACAAGCCAGAAGGGAGTGGCAGGACATACTGAAAGTGATGAAGGAGAAAAACCTGCAACCAAGACTACTCTACCCAGCAAGGATCTCATTCAGATTTGATGGAGAAATTAAAACATTTACAGACAAGAAAAAACTGAGAGGGTTTAGCACCACCAAACCAGCTTTACAACAAATGCTAAAGGAACTTCTCTAGACAAGGAACACAAGAGAAGGAAAAGACCTATAATAACGAACCCAAA
>NW_021703483.1:0-1584 GCF_005190385.1 Monodon monoceros | reverse complement strand
CTTGCAGTACGAAACAAGAGAAAGCTGCCAGGCAGGGTTAAATGAGAGGTTGCACCTGGGACAGGGTAACAGCAAGTTGAAGCTCTAGGGGGCAGCTTGTACAGGGCAAGTGGGCTGTCCTTAGCTAGGTGTTGTGGGCTCCCTGTGGATTGGCTAATTTAAATAAGTTATCAGACATAAAGGCCTAAGAGTGTCCCTAGTTGTCTGATACCTGACGCTGGGGCAACTTTAGCTGCTGCATAGTGCTTTGAGTGCGAGATACCAAGGGAAGTGATTGATGTGTGGACCTAATAAGCTGTTCAGGAAGGGGAACTACCAGCCTCCAGCCAGGACCTCAAATTTCAGTGGACAGCAGTTAAACAAATGATATGAGGGCAACATTCTGTTGTAGCCAACTTGAAGATGGAGGAGGAACTTTCATTTAAAATTTTGTTTGGATGTCCATCCTGATAATGACACACACATTCAAAGAGGGTACAAACATGTTTATTACTCACATAATGGAGGCTTTCTGGGGAGAGCAGAGCAGCTCGCAGGCAGGTCCAACACAGCTTGAAGAAAAAGGGAAGGAGACTGGCTTGGGGTTTGTATGATGGTTAGAGGTGGGGCTGAGATGAGCATTCCCATGCATCAATTGAACTTTCCACCTGCTCTAAATTAAGGAGCACCTAGGCTTTCTTACCATCTTGCCCAGTTGTGAGGCAGAAATAGAAGAAGGAGAAGTTGGATTAAAAGCTGTCAAAAGCCAAATACCAAAACAAATAGTGTTTTATAGACACATAGCTTGAACCACAGAATTTGGCTCGAGTATGTTGGAGTATATACATCTACTTTTAGTCCAAAGTTAAATAATTATCTCTCTTTTAAGGTATTTCAGACCTATAGCAACTACAGCTAAGTATCATAGCCTTCTACCAATTTTTCACCTGTTTCCTCCACCGCCCCAAAATAGTTGAGAGATCGAGAAGACATAGGGATTGTACAACGGGAAGCAGGGCTTTCAGGAGGATAAAATTTAAAAGGCTTAATGCACTTTTGAAATTGCATTTGTCACTACACTTAGGCAAACTTAATGTTGTCCAGAATAAATATTATATTTTTACAGCTTTGATTATTACTCTTTTGTCCTTTTCAAGAGTTTAGCTTGTAAAAAATTAATAAACGGAAACCTGCATTAAATAGAGCCAGGAAACCAGCAGGGGGCGCTCGCACACCCTCCAACAGTAGCAGAGCCCTACATGAGGAAGAAAGATCCTTCCTGGCGAAGACCCAGCCAATAAGAAGCCATGGCCTCTTTGTTTACAACAGTTCCTCCCAACATCCTTTTCCCCTCATAAAGGAGTTCTACTTCCCTTGCTATGCAGGAGCTTTCAGGTACCTCCCCAAGTTTGCAGACCTCAAATTCCAATTCTCTGCTGACCCTGAATAATCCCATCTTTGCTGGAGAAATATATGCAGTCTATTCGTCTTAGGTCAGCACACTTCACAGTATTGCTGCCTTGAATCCATTTTGTTTAGCAAACTGACCTGCAGGGAACTTAGCTGACATTAGCCCCTCATGCAAGTACTTGTCCTAGACAGCTG
>NW_021703482.1:0-1205 GCF_005190385.1 Monodon monoceros | reverse complement strand
TTCCCAGGACAGTCCCGGTTTATGGAGGACCAAATCTCATCAGTTAGCTTTTTCTAGCACCCTCTTTTACTCTCAGATGTTTCTACAATGGGGCGGTGGTAAATTATAACACCTCACTATTTATAAGCTAACATGCTAGGAGGTGGCTTGTATGATGAGCATTATTATCCAATAAAAATACGATTCCCTAGAAGTGTGGTTAAATAGGGGCAGATAACTAGAGAAAGTGAAACAGTGTATTGGCCAGTGGTGTAGCCCGTGAGGAGTTTGAGGATTAGGTTAGAGGTGATGAAAGAATGAGAAAACTGAACAAACAGGATGTAAAGATGTTGCTAAGAGCTTAGACGAGGAGCAATTAATTCACAGTGGTGCCAACATACAAGCCATCCTGTCACAGCATGGATCAATAGCTGATGCTCATAATGCTTGAGTTCTATTCAGTCTGTTCTGTTCAAAAGCCAAAGTGGTGGGCTTCCCTGGTGACGCAGTGGTTAAGAATCTACCTGCCAGTTCAGGGGACAAGGGTTCGACCCCTGGTCTGGGAAGATCCCAGATACCGCGGAGCAACTGAGCCTGTGCACCACAACTACTGAGCCCGCACACCTAGAGCCTGTGCTCCACAACAAGAGAAGCCACCGCAATGAGAAGCCTGTGCACTGCAACGAAGAGTAGCCCCCCTCGCTGCAACTAGACAAAGCCCGCGCGCAGCAACAAAGACCCAACTCAGCCAAAAAAAAAAAAAAAAAACCCAAAGAAGTAAATAATATATTTTAGAAGCATCTTCAGCCAGAGCAGTAATTTTAAATGTAATGTACTTTTATTGTTTAAATTTAAAAATAAATTTAAAATTTTAATAGCTACCAAAATAGATTTTCCTCTATTTGCCAGAAATCTTACTTACAGGACACATCACCCATGCTATACCTTAACCATTTTAACTAACTTTGGTTTTATTTACTTAAAACTGAGAGGTCATGATATAAAAGTATTAATTATAACTGTAATAGTTTATACTCTATTAAAAAACATATGAGCATTTATTTATTTGTGCCTTGTAACAACTTTTTAAGGTTGATATATGAGTTATCACTATTGTCTGTATTTTAAAGAATATTAAACTGATATTCAGAAAGTTAAATGTCTTGACACATTGTTTAAGTGCTAGAGCAGGAACTCAAATCCTGGCTGTGTGAATCAAGAGGCCA
>NW_021703481.1:0-1207 GCF_005190385.1 Monodon monoceros | reverse complement strand
GTTTCTGATACTTCACACAAATATTTTAGCTTGTATTTCATTTTTTTAAAAATATATTTTATCTAATTGTAATGTAGTTATCACATCCAGAAAATTTAAGCCTGATATACAAAATGTTCTTTAATATTTATGTCATGTGTTCAATATAACAATTTCCCCCAAATATGCCACTGAATATTTTTCTAGTTGTTTTTACTTCTTAGTTCTGATCCAAGATCTAATAAAAGATCACATATTGAATTTTCTGGTCATCTAGAACAACCCATATTCCTTTTATTTTTATAACGACGTTTTCACAGTTGTGACTGTGAGAATTTTCTTCACTTACTTCCAAACACCAGGAATGAACTTGACTAAGGGCTCCAAATCCACCACTCTGAAATCCAACTCTGTGATAACACTGAGGTCACAGGTTATCTACGGGACTCCTCTTAGAGCCGATGTTGCCAGTAACAATGTCCCTTTATTTTCTTTTCTTGATATTGAAAATTTTCATTCTTATAGGAAGCTCTTCTCCCTTTTTTCTTGGTCACTGTAACTAGAAGTTTGTCAATTTTATTGAACTTTTCAAAGAATATGCTTTTATTTGCATTGATTTTTTTATTTTTCAATTTCATTAATTTCTTCTCCATTCTTTATTATTTCTTTCTACTTGCTTTGGGTTTAGTTTGCTCTATTTTTCTTTAAAACTTTCTTAAGATGGGGCTTCCCTGGTGGCGCAGTGGTTGAGAGTCTGCCTGCCGATGCAGGGGACACGGGTTCGTGCCCCGGTCTGGGAAGATCCCACATGCCACGGAGCGGCTGGGCCCGTGAGCCATGGCCACTGAGCCTGCGCGTCCGGAGCCTGTGCTCCGCAACGGGAGAGGCCACAACAGTGAGAGGCCCGCGTACCACAAAAAAAAAAAAAAAAATTCTTAAGATGAAAAATTAAATTATTGATGAGTCATTTCATCTTTCTTAATATAAGTATTCAATACTATAAATGACCCTGAAAGCACTGCTATAGCTGTATCCCTCATATTTTGATGTGTTCTATTTTTATCTGTATTTCATACAGACTATTTTTTCATTGGTTTTAGACTTCCCCTTTAACCTTGGGTTATTTAGAAATGGGATGTTTAATATCTAAATATTTGAGAATTTTTTAGATTTATTCCTGCTTGACTTATAGCTAAATTCTATTATGCTATTAAAATGTAGCTATGAT
>NW_021703480.1:0-1419 GCF_005190385.1 Monodon monoceros | reverse complement strand
GAGTCCCGCTGCCGCCACTACTGGCAAGAATGTTTCTAGAGGTAGCATACGAGGGCAGCAGCCGTACCACTGCTTTGGCAGGCTTAAGCGGCGGTAACAGCTACAGGCACCGCACCTTAGGAACTCTGGTTGTCCATCTACCTCTCACGCTCTTGAAATCTTAATTCTTAACCCTGCCCTCTTCCACCATTTTTCTCCTAATCAGGGAATAAAAATTACCTATACACTTGCCTTAGAAGAAATCAAAAGTCAGTAGTCCAAACACTTTTTAAAATTTTGTTTTCTGTCCAGTTGGAAAGGAAATACATGATTGACTTTACTTCATCATTCATATAGTCAATGTGGAAAACATTAGGGCCGTGAATTTCAATACAGTAAGATCAGAAAATTTTAAATTGGCCTTCCCAATGCACTAATAAGTAACCGATATTGTATATAATGCTAAAATCTTACAGACTGAGTTTGATATTTTAAAAGTTCTGAAAGGATTAGCTAATTTCTCCTCATATTTCTCATGCCTCAAACCTGAGTATTACTTTTTTAAAAATAAATTTATTTATTTATTTTTATTTTGGCTGTGTTGGGTCTTCAGTGCTACGTGCAGACTTTCTCTAGTTGCGGCGAGCAGGGGCTACTCTTTATTGCGGTGCCCGGGCTTCTCATCACAGCAGCTTCTATTGTTGTTCCACAACTCTATGGGTTCCTTTTGAGGTCCTATGAAGAACCCTAGAAATTAGTTCATGGAATTATAGGTTTTTGCAAAATTGTCAAAAGTGAGATATTTTAACTTCCATCAGGTAAGACCAGCGTCTCTTTCTTTGCCAATTTTCCTTCTATCATATTCCGCTATGTTGGATCATATTGGAATGGCCACAGGCTTTTTTGAAATCTGGCTAAGGAGATTTTATTTTTTCTGTGGTAGGCGGGCCTCTCACTGTTGTGGCCTCTCCGTTGTGGAGCACAGGCTCTGGACGCACAGGCTCAGCAGCCATGGCTCACGGGCCTAGCCACTCCATGGCATGTGGGATCTTCCCAGACCGGGACACGAACCCGTGTCCCCTGCATCAGCAGGTGGACTCTCAACCACTGCGCCACCAGGGAAGCCCTAAGGAGATGTTTTAAGTGAGGCTATTATGTGATTTTCAGACACCGCCATATGTAATTGACTATATACTATCCCATTACAGGAATAACTTCCAGTACTCATACTGACTACTCTACTGACTTAACTAGCACAAGACACAGAAGCATAAGGACAAAAACCAACTTACAATATAGCCATGTCTTGCACTTCACAGCTCTCAAAGCATGTGCGTTTGAAGAAGAAAACAACAACTAAAAAGTACAAAACCAGAAGCTATTCTGTGGAAAGTTATTTCAATCATCAGGCATGTGAAAGATAAGTCAAAGATTCAGTTC
>NW_021703479.1:0-1471 GCF_005190385.1 Monodon monoceros | reverse complement strand
AAACCAACTTATGCTTGCTTATGGGGAAAGGTGAGTTGGGGTGCTGCATAACACCAGAGATTGAAATTAGCACAGATACCGTTCCATAAGCCAAATATATAATAGACAAGACCTACTCCTTGCTCAACGAAATGGAGTCAACACCCCATATTCAACGCCTGGGTATATACCTGACAAGTAAGAATCTTAAAACCCATGGATTTATATGTCGCCATAAGGAAATCAAGCGTATGTACAGTGGCCTAAACGCAGCAGTGAAAATCCGATAAATCCCATTATCAAAATAAATTTCAAAAACAAAACACAATGACAGTGAAATAGAGAGCAATTCTTAAGTAATTCATTCAGGGCTTGTGATGCAACCTGGATTTACCACTTCAACACCCAGAGCTGGGTGAGGCATAAGGCTGGACCCTTTGGGCTGATAGCATTTGTGAGGTTCGTTGAGCAAACGTAGTCCCTTTGAAGTCATACTGCATGGTACCCGTTCCATGGGTCCCAACTCTCAAGGTTTAAGGGATTCTTCCTTCAGCTAAAACATGCATGGGAAACCCAGAGTATGGTCCACCGTGTGATTGGGAAACGTTTTCAAATGCATCTCAGTTTTCGTTCCCTGGTACTCGGGTTCATCATTCCAGACGCTTTATTAACACTCTCCCCACTTGGAGAGTCAGTGCCTTTAACCTCCTGTTTGGCACAGTTTGCAGTTTCTGCGCAGCACTTAGGGCCTGACACCAGAGGGCCCTCATCACTGAGGGGAGGAGGACCCAGCACGCTCCAACTGCCACCAGAGTGCCCACGTCACCAAGGCAATGTGTGCCAGCCAGGCACGATTGACCTCACAGCAGAGGGCCCACATCATGAATGTGTGAGCAACCCAGCCGTTGGGACCTCAGAATAGAAGGCCCACAGCCCCATGTGGATGGGAACCTGGCAGGAGTGTCATCGCACCACTGGGCGCACATCAGGAAATGTGGGGAGCCCAGCAGTTAGGCCCTGACGCCACTGGGCCCTCATCACCGAGGGGAGGAGGCTCCCAGCATGCTCCATCTGCAACCAGTGGGCCCATGTGGCCAAGGCGGGTTGTGCCAGCCAGGCAGGAGTGACCTCAGAGAAGAGGGCCCACCTCAAAGAAGTGTGAGGAACCCAGTCAGGATCAGACTCTCACCAGAGGGCCCACATCACCAAGGGGATGGGAACCAGGCAGGAGTGTCCTCCCACCAGTGGGGTCACATCATCAAAAGATGAGGAACCCAGCACATGTGGCCTCAAACCAGAGGACACACATCACCAAGGGGCTGGGAGTGAGGCAGGTGTCTGGACGGGCACATTTAACTATAATTTCCCACCAGGAAGAGGAATTAACCAAAGGGTCAGAGTGCCGTGCCAGACCCTGATTACGGCCTGAAGCAAACCTGCAGTTTTGTGGCCAGCTTACAAGGAAGCGAGTTAAGAAAGGAACTCAGGGGCA
>NW_021703478.1:0-13797 GCF_005190385.1 Monodon monoceros | reverse complement strand
TATGTATAACTGATTCACTTTGTTATAAAGCAGAAACTAACACACCATTGTAAAGCAATTATACTCCAATAAAGATGTTAAAAAGATAAAAAATAAATTTTAAAAAAAGGTTTTAAGTTTCATTAGGTCCCATTTGTTTATTTGTTTTTAGTTCCATTTCTCTAGGAGGTGGGTCAAAAAGGATCTTGCTGTGATTTATGTCATAGAGTGTTCAGCCTATGTTTTCCTCTAAGAGTTTGATAGTTTCTGGCCTTACATTTAGATCTTTAATCCATTTTGAGCTTATTTTTGTGTATGGTGTTAGGGAGTGTTCTAATCTCATACTTTTACATGTACCTGTCCATTTTCTCCAGCACCACTTATTGAAGAGGCTGTATTTTCTCCAGTGTATATTCTTGCCTCCTTTATCAAAAATGAGGTGACCATATATACATGGGTTTATCTCTGGGCTTTCTATCCTGTTCCATTCATCTATATTTCTGTTTTTGTGCCAGTACCATACTGTCTTCATTACTGTAGCTTTGTAGTATAGTCTGAAGTCAGGGAGTCTGATTCCTCCAACTCTGCTTTTCATTCTCAGGATTGCTTTGGCTATTCGGAGTTTTTTGTGTTTCCATACAAATTGTGAAATTTTTTGTTCTCGTTCTGTGAAAAATGCCAGTGGTAGTTGGATAGGGATTGCCTTGAATCTGTAGATTGCTTTGGGTAGTAGAGTCATTTTCACAATGTTGATTCTTCCAATCCAAGAACATGGTATATCTCTCCATCTATTTGTATCAACTTTAATTTCTTTCCTCAGTGTCTTATAATTTTCTGCATACAGGTCTTTTGTCTCCTTAGGAAGATTTATTCCTAGATATTTTATTCTTTTTGTTGCAATGGTAAATGGGAGTGTTTTCTTGATTTCACTTTCAGATTTTTCATCATTAGTGTATAGTAATGCCAGAGATTTCTGTGCATTAATTTTGTATCCTGCGACTTTACCAAATTCATTGATTAGATCTAGTAGTTTTCTGGTAGCATCTTTAGGATTCTCTATGTATAGTATCATGTCATCTTCAAACAGTGACATCTTTACTTCTTCTTTTCTGATTTGGATTCCTTTTATTTCTTTTTCTTCTCTGATTGCTATGGCTAAAACTTCCAAAAGTATGTTGAATAATACTGGTGAGAGTGGGCACCATTGTCTTGTTCCTTATCTTAGTGGGAATGGTTTTAGTATTTCACCATTGAGGACGATGTTGGCTGTGGCTTTGTCATATATGGTCTTTATTCTTTGAGGAAAGTTCCCTCTATGCCTACTTTCTGCAGGGTTTTTATCATAAATGGTGTTGAATTTTGTCGAAAGCTTTCTCTGCATCTATTGAGATGATCATATGGTTTTTCTCCTTCAACTTGTTAATATGGTGTATCATGTTGATTGATTTGCCTATATTGAAGAATCCTTGCATTCCTGGAATAAACCCCACTTGATCATGGTGTATGATCCTTTTAATGTGCTGTTGGATTCTGTTTGCTAGTATTTTGTTGAGGATTTTTGCATATCTGTTCATCAGTGATATTGGCCTGTAGTTTTCTTTTTTTGTGACATCTTTGTCTGGTTTTGGTATCAGGGTGATGGTGGCCTCATAGAATGAGTTTGGGAGTGTTCCTCTCTCTGCTATATTTTGGAAGATTTTGAGAAGGATAGGTGTTAGCTCTTTTCTAAACGTTTGATAGAATCCGCCTGTGAAGCCATCTTGTCCTGGGCTTTTGTTTGTTGGAAGATTTTTAATCAGTTTCAATTTCACTGCTTGTGATTGTTGTGTTCATATTTTCCATTTCTTCCTGGTTCAGTCTCGGCAGGTTGTGCATTTCTAAGAATTTGTCCATTTCTTCCAGGTTGTCCATTTTATTGGCATAGAGTTGCGGGTAGTAATCTCTCATGATCCTTTGTATTTCTGCAGTGTCAGTTGTTACTTCTCCTTTTTCATTTCTAATTCTATTGATTTAAGTCTTCTCCCTTTTTCTTTTGATGAGTCTGCTTAATGGTTTATCAATTTTGTTTATCTTCTCAGAGAACCAGCTTTTAGTTTTATTGACCTTTGCTATCGTTTCCTTCATTTCTTTTTCATTTATTTCTGATCTGATCTTTATGATTTCTTTCCTTCTGCTAACTTTAGGGGTTTTTTTGTTCTTTCTCTAATTGCTTTAGGTGTAAGGTTAGGTTTTTTATTTGAGATGTTTCTTGTTTCTTGAGGTAAGATTGTATTTCTATAAACTTCTCTCTTAGAACTGCTTTTACTGCATCCCATAGGTTTTGGGTTGTCGTGTTTTCATTGTCATTTGTTTCTAGGTACTTTTTGATTTCCTCTTTGATTTCTTCAGTGATCTCTTGATTATTTAGTAGTGTATTGTTTAGCCCCCACGTGTTTGTACTTTTTACAGATTTTTTGCTGTAATTGATATCTAGCCTAATAGTGTTCTGGTTGGAAAAGATACTTGATATGATTTATGTTTTCTTAAATTTACCAAGGCTTGATTTGTGACCCAAAATATGATCTATCCTGGAGAATGTTCCATGAGCACTTGAGAAGAAAGTGTATTCTGTTGTTTTTGGATGGAATGTCTTATAAATATCAATTAAGTCCATCTTGTTTAATGTGTCATTTAAGGCTTGTCTTTCCTTATTTATTTTCATTTTGGATGATCTGTCCATTGGTGAAAGTGCGGTGTTAAAGTCCCCTACTATGATTGTGTTACTGTTGATTTCCCCTTTCATGACTGTTAGCATTTGCCTTATGTACTGAGGTGCTCCTCTGTTGGGTGCATAAATATTTACAATTGTTATATTTTCTTCTTGGATCGATCCCTTGATCATTATGTAGTGTCCTTCTTTATCTCTTGTAATAGTCTTTGTTTTAAAGTCTATTTTGTCTGATATGAGAATTGCTATTCCAGCTTTCTTTTGGTTTCCCTTTGCATGGAATACCTTTTCCCACCCCCTCACTTTCAGTCTGTATGTGTCTCTAGGCCTGAAATGGGTCTCTTGTAGACAGCATATATGTGGGTCTTGTTTTTGTATCGATTCAGCCAGTCTGTGTCTTTTGGTGGGAGCATTTAATCCATTTACATTTAAGGTAATTATCGATATGTATGTTCCTATTCCCATTTTCTTAATTGTTTTGGGTTTGTTATTGTAGGTCTTTTCCTTCTCTTGTGTTTCTTGCCTAGAGAAGTTCCTTTAGCATTTGTTGTAAAGCTGGTTTGGTGGTGCTGAACTCTCTCAGCTTTTGCTTGTAACGGTTATTTCTCCATCAAATCTGAATGAGATCCCTGCTGGTTAGAGTAATCTTGGTTGCAGGTTTTTCTCCTTCATCACTTTAAATATGTCCTGCCAGTCCCTTCTGGTTTGCAGAGTTTCTGCTCAAAGATCAGCTGTTAACCTTATGGGGATTCCCTTGTGTGTTATTTGTTGTTTTTCCCTTGCTGCTTTTAATATGTTTTCTTTGTATTTAATTTTTGACAGTTTGATTAATATGTGTCTTGGCATGTTTCTCCTTGGATTTATCCTGTATGGGACTCTCTGTGCTTCCTGGACTTGATTAACTATTTCCTTTCCCATATTAGGGAAGTTTTCAACTACAATCTCTTCAAATATTTTCTCAGTCCCTTTCTTTTTCTCTTCTTCTTCTGGAATCCCTATAATTCGAATGTTGGTGTGTTTAATTTTGTCGCAGAGGTCTCTGAGACTGTCCTCAGTTCTTTTCATTCTTTTATCTTTATTCTGCTCTGCAGTAGTTATTTCCACCATTTTATCTTCCAGGTAACTTATCCGTTCTTCTGCCTCAGTTATTCTGCTATTGATCCTTTCTAGAGTATTTTTAATTTCATTTACTGTGTTGTTCATCGTTGCTTGTTTCCTCTTTAGTTCTTCTAGGTGCTTGTTAAATGTTTCTTGCATTTTCTCTATTCTATTTCCAAGATTTTGAATCATCTTTACTATCATTATTCTGAATTCTTTTTCAGGTAGACTGCCTATTTCCTCTTCATTTGTTAGTTGTGGTGGGTTTTTACCTTGCTCCTTCATCTGCTGTGTGTTTTTCTGTCTTCTCATTTTGCTTATTTTACTGTGTTTGGGTCTCCTTTTTGCAGGCTGCATGTTCGTAGTTCCCGTTGTTTTTGGTGTCTGTCCCCAGTGGCTAAAGTTGGTTCAGTGGGTTGTGTAGGCTTCCTGGTGGAGGGGAGTAGTGCCTGTGTTCTGGTGGATGAGGCTGGATCTTGTCTTTCTGCTGGGCAAGTCCAAGTCTGGTGGTGTGTTTTGGGGTGTCTGTGTCCTTATTATGATTTTAGGCAGCCTCTCTGCTAATGTGTGGGGTTGTGTCCCTGTCTTGCTAGTTGTTTGGCATAGGGTGTCCAGCACTGTAGCTTGCTGGTCGTTGATTGAAGTTGGGTCTTGGTGTTCAGATGGAGCTCTCTGGGAGATTTTCACCGTTTGATATTACATGGAGCTGGGAGGTCTCTGGTGGACCAGTGTCCTGAAGTTGGCTCTCCAACCTCAGAGGCACAGCTCTGACTCCTGGCTGGAGCACCAAGAGCCTTTCATCAATATGGCTCAGAATAAAAGGAAGAAAAAGTAGAAAGAAAGAAAGAAAGAGGATAAAATAAAATAGAAAAAGAAAGATAAAATTAAAAAATTAAAAACAAAAAAATAATTATTAAGAAAAACGGTTTTTTTTAAGTAAAAAAACAAAAAAAAAACAAAAAAAAACAAAAACGGATGGACAGAACCCTAGGACAAATGGTGAAAGCAAAGCTATACTGACAAAATCTCACACAGAAGCATACACATACACACTCACAAAAAGAAAAAGGGGAAGAAATAATCTACGTTGCTCCCAAAGTCCACCTCCTCAATTTGGGATGATTCGTTGTCTATTCAGGTATTCCAGAGATGTAGGGTACATCAAGTTGATTGCGGAGATTTAATCCTCTGCTTCTCAGGCTGCTGGGAGAGATTTCCCTTTCTCTTCTTTGTTCGCACAGCTCCCGGGCTTCAGCTTTGGATTTGGACCCACCTCTGCATGTAGGTCGCCGGAGGGCATCTGTTCTTGTCTCAGACAGGATGGGGTTAAAGGAGCAGCTGCTTCGGGGACTCTGGCTCACTCAGGCCGGGGGGAGGGAGGGGTATGGATGTGGGGCGAGCCTGCGGTGGCAGAGCCCAGCGTGACGTTGTAGCAGCCTGAGGCGCACCGTGCATTCTCCCGGGGAAGTTGTCCCTGGATCCCGGGAACCTGGCAGTGGCGGGCTGCACAGGCTCCCGGGAGGGGAGGTGTGGATAGTGACCTGTTCTCGCACACAGGCTTCTTGGTGGCGGCTGTAGCAGCCTTAGCGTCTCATGCCTGTCTCTGGGGTCTGAGCTGATAGTCGCGGCTCGCGTCCGTCTCTGGAGCTCCTTTAAGCAGCGCTCTTAATCCCCTCTCCTCTCGCACCAGGAAACAAAGAGGGAAGAAAAAGTCTCTTGTCTCTTTGGCCGGTCCAGACTTTTTCCGGGACTCCCTCCTGGGTAGCCGTGGTACACTAACCCCTTCAGGCTGTGTTTACACCGCCAACCCCAGTCCTCTCCCTGCGCTCCCAACCGAAGCCCAAGCCTCAGCTCCCAGACCCGCCCGCCCCGGCAAGTGAGTAGACAAGCCTCCTGGGCTGGTGAGTGCTGGTCCTCTGTGCGGGAATCTCCCTGCTTTGCCCTCTGCACCCCTGTTGCTGTGCTCTCCTCCGCGGCTCTGAAGCTTTCCCCCTCCGCCACCCGCAGTCTCCACCCGCAAAGGGGCTTCTAGTGTGTGGAAAGCTTTCCTCCTTCACAGCTCCCTCCCATTGGTGCAGGTCCCGTCCCTATTCTTTTGTCTCTGTTTTTCCTTTTTTCTTTTGCCCTACCCAGGTACGTGGGGGGTTTCTTGCCTTTTGGGAGGTCTGAGGTCTTCTGCCAGCGTTCAGTAGGTATTTTATAGGAGAACTCCACGTGTAGATGTATTTCTGATGTATCTGTGGGGAGGAAGGTGGTCTCCACGTCTTACTTTTCCGCCATCTTCCTCAACTCCCCCTTCTTTATTTTTTGTAATACTTTTTACATTGAAATCTATCTTATCTGATATTAATATATCTACTCCATCCTCCTTATCCTTATTCTTCACATAGTGTATCTTTCTGCATTCATTTACTTTCATTCTGTATTTGTCTTTAGATGTAAAGTGTGTCTCTTTCAGACAGAATATAAATGTGTCTTTTTAAAAAGCATATTCTCCCAAATTCCCTTTTAATTGGGGTATTTTGCCTATTAATATTTAATGTAACTGTTGATATTGGTGAATGTCATAGCCTGAATTGTTTTCAACCATCATTTTCTCAAGTAATTTTTCTGTCCCATTCTCTCTCCTTTGTTCTGGAGTGCCAATTACACGTATATTGGAAAGTCTGGTATTATCCTTTAGTTAACTGACATTTTATTTATTTTCTAATCTTTTGTTTCTCTTTATCCACATTGATTAATTTCTATTGCTTTATTTTACAGTTCATGTATTCTTGTCTCCCATCTCCCTTTAGCTGTCAAATTCATGTAGGGAATTTTTAAAATTTCAGATACTATATTTTCCAGTTCTGGATATTCTATTTGGTTCCTTTTTATAATTTCTATATTTCTGCTGAGGTATCCTGAGTTTTCATTTATTACAAACATATTTTGTCTTGCTCAATTATGGGTTTTTATAATGGCTTAATTTTAAATCCATGTCTGCTACTACCAATGTCTAAGTCATCTTGGAATAAATCTTGTTTGATTTATTTTCTTTTCTTTTGATAATGTGTTTCATTTTCTTGGTTTTTTTTTAATGCATATCAATTTGAATTTTATTCTGAACATTACAAATACTAAATAAAATGTGGAGATTTTGTATTCTGCTAATTTTCTATGATGAATATTTCTTCTTTCGTTTTATCATGTAATTATCTTGGCTGGATTGAACATCAAACACTTTTTCTTGAGTAGCAAATCTGGTTTCACATCAATCTTTTGTCTTTGCTTAAGCAGCTTTTATTCTATGCCATGCATGCTTGCTTAAAGGGTCAGTCAGAAACGTGGTTAGACTGAATTTGGTTATCCTCAGTCTGGCTCTTCCCTTAGATTCTCTCATTCTAATCAGCAGCCATGGTTTCCATGCTTTCAATTTCCTGGATTCTTTGGCCAGAAAGGCTATGGTTTTCTCACTAGTGCCTCTACCACCTTATGCACCACATAAGCAGCTGCACTTAGTTTTGGGATAAAATTCACAAAAGCTGGATCTTACTTCATACAAATACACACCTCCCTTCTTCTGAAGATATACTCCTTACCAGAATCTGTCTGCTTCTGTGACACTCCAGTACCTTCAGGTAGTTGCTTGCTATATTAGGTCCAGATGTTATAAATATTTTCTGCAGCGGACTTTGTCTGGTAGGGTCTAGTCTGTCCTCACAGAAATGAGAAATTCTCCAGATGGTTTTTATTTGATTGAACTGTAGCGTTTGAGTGGGTAGTGGTGATAAACTGGAAATATGCAGTTGAAATTTTCTTGTAAAAGTTCCTTGAATTTTAGGTTGTGGAGTTTGTGCTCAATTTGGAAGGTAATGAGTAACCAGGGCATGGAAAGCTGGAGTTATGTTCTTTTAAAATACCTGTTTTAGTAAGCTTGGGCTGATATAACAAAATACCATAGACTGGGTGGCTTATAAACAACAGAAATTTATTTCCCACAGTTTTGGAGGGTGAAAGTCCAAGATCACAGTGCCAACATGGTCAAGTTCTGGTGAGGGCCCTATTCTGGGTTGTAGCCTGCCTACTTCTCTGTGTATCTTTACATAGGGGAAATAAAGGAAGTTTGGTTTCTAGCCTCTTCTTTAAAAGGCACTAATCCCATTCAATTCTGCTTTCATGACATAATTACTTCCCAAAGTCCCTACCTCCAAATACCATCACATTGGGATTAGAGAATTTGGGTTGGGGAGGATAGGACACAAACATTCAGTCAATAGCGATACCTATATGTTTAACTTAATTAGTGTACAAAAAAAGCATTTGTGAGAATAGATGTGTTTGGAAACTTTTTCTGTACTGATATGTGTTCTTCTCTCAAAGTCTTTGAAGAGATTCCAAAGAGAAACACAGAAGAATTACAAAACACACTTTCCTTCTTCCTAGGACAACCAACTCTGAGGCGGGAGTAACACGAAGCCAGCACAATGAAATTCAGTCACTGACTTTCAATTTCGCAGATCATAATTCTGAACTGACAGGAAGCAACGGGACTGAAGCTAAGGCCCTTTAGTGAAGATGGACCAGTAATTATGTGGGGTGCTGCATGTTCTACTTTTGTTTGCTAAATAATAGAATACTCTGGGGTGCTCTCATAATTACATCATAGTCACTCACTCAGTGTACTCCATTAGCTACCAACCTTGAACATTTTGAGTTGTTTCTTGCCAGGTAAATGAAAATGATGGAAGAAAACAATTACCCTAAATTATATGAAACCCTTAGGAAAAATTAGTTTTATTAAACTGATGTCTGAGTCATCGCAGGTACTGTTTTGAAAGATGTCCTGTAATTTGGTTTTATAAAAGAGCCTTCTTTTTGTTGTTTATTAATTAGCAGCAGGGTAACCAATGTTGTGTAGCAAAGGGACAATGAAGAAAGAGGTTTGGGAGAAAGAGTAATTTTATGATTAGGCTTTTATTCTTCTTAATTATCCATTAGTGAAACTCCCAAGGATAGCAATGGCACAGTGAAAGCTGAATTAAAGTGGCAGTGAAAGCTGAAATCAGCGAAAATAGTAGTCTGCTACATTTAAGATATAACAGAGGCAGCAGTGCATCGAGGTTAGAGTGAAGGTGAAAAAGAAAAAATATATATAATAAGATACAATTGAAAAATAGATTTCTTTGTGGTTACCACCCTGGAATGGGAACAATTACTACCTTGCAAAGAGATTTTTACTTTATCACTTCTGTTCACCTCAGGGGACAATGAAGGCAGGTTAACATGGTCCACAGGGCCTCAGGAAAGCATTTATAGTCATGAGATTGCATTTACTTTTATATAAGTTAGACCTTACTTTACCCTGGATTCATTTATCCTTTACTATAACTGGGAAAATCTGGAATGTTTCTCTTGTCCTTGTTCTCTTCTTGAACACTTGAACACTATCACAGTCTTCTATTGGATTTGTACCCCTGTCTGCCTCTCAACAATAGATTTACAATTGCTTTCAGAAGTGGTACATCATATATTTCATAGCAGACAAAACTCAGTTTGAATGCTAAAGCAGTATTTTTATATGCTGTCTAATTGTTTGTCCAACAGTAAACCATGTTGGAGAAACACCACCCTTAAAATACTGAACTGGGGACTTCCCTGATGGTTCCAGGGTTTAGGCTCCATACTTCCACTGCAGGGAGTACAGGTTTGATTCGTGGTGGTGGAACTAAGATCCCACATGCCGCAGTACACGGCAAAACATAAAGTGAACTGATGTTGAACCTAAGTGAGGTGTAGCTACTAGTGCTGATAACAAGAGTACTATTATAAATAGGATGACCAACTATATGCCTCATTGTGCAAGCTGGGATGCTTTAGGAAGTGAAATGGGGTTATTGATAATTACACCAGGTATGTAGCCATAAATTAGGACTAACCACAAGTTGCAGTCACCTTATTTATAAACCAAAGTAAACGACGATAGGAAGCTGATTAAAACTAATATATATTAGCTTCAGAATAATGGAACAGAACCCAGGGAAAGAAGTCCTTGATGTGAGAGAATGAATAATTTTTAAATATTTATTATTTTTACTTATATGAAAATAATGCATATTAAACTTTTTAAAATATAGAAAATATAGAGAAAAATAATTTACTACCAAAGATAATGCACTATGCAAAATTTTTGTGTATTTTTCCAGATATTTTTTCTTGTGAATATATACAACGTTATGTATGTAGTACAGTAGTATTATATTTTAATATAATTATCTTTTCATTTTGTATTATTTAATCAGCATTTTCCCATTCCATTAAGTATTTTCCTACAACATGACTTTTATTAAGTTGATATTGATTCCTGTATTCAATTAATATTTATTATGGAGTCCACATAATAGATTCTATGAAGTAACCACATTTTATTTAATAATACATTATTGTTAAGACATTTAGATTATTTTATTGTTTAGTTGTTATGTATAAAGTTCACATAAATAACCTTATACATAAATCTTTGGTTTTCTCTTTGGTAATTTCCTTAGGACATGTTATAGAATTGGAAATCCTGGGTCTGATCATATGTGTATTTGTAAGGCTTATAATACACTTTGTCAAACTAAATTCCAGAAAGAGTGTATCATTTTTTGTGTGTGCCGTACGTGAGACAGCCATCTTACCCAACATGTGCCAGCATTAAATATTATACTTTACAAAATCTTTATCAATTTGAAAGGCAGAAAGGTATGTTATGGTCACTGGTGTTGAAATGTCTCTTCAATTTGCACTAGTATCACACTGTTTAAATATTGTCTATTAAAAGTGGGCTTTAATATCTAGTTGAATTCCCCAATCCTTATTACTTTGCTTTAAAAATTATATATAAGTCTTGGCCATTTATTCTGCCAAATCAAATTAAAATTGTCTACTTCCTTAAACCTACAAACTAATTTGAAAGGGATTAGGCAGACATACAATATTGAGTCTTGCCATCCAGGACCATGGTACACATCTCTAATTTTTCAAGATGTCTTTTATTTTCCCTAGAAAACTTTTTTGTAGTTCACCTCACATATATCCTGCACATTCTTGTCTTGTTTATTTGTAGGTATTATATAGTTTTTTTATGATTGTGAATCAAATATATTTTTCATTAATTTTCAAACTCATTTGTGCTGGCATGCATATATATATATAGAGAGAGAGAGAGAGAGAGAGAGAGAGACAGACAGACAGACAGACAGATAGACAGACACAGACACAGACACAGAGAGACAGAGAAAGAGAGAGTGTGCCATGTTTTCTTGTCATCTATAAAAGTTGTCAAATTGTTTCTTAAAAATGTATTAGGAGCCTGTAGTAGATAATTTTCAGTAGGATGATATTTTTCCAAGTATTTATTATTAAGTTTCCTGTCTTTTGCTCTTCAGTGGCTTTACATGGGGCTGCATTTTTTTCCCTCTAGAATTAGTGTTTACCAAAACACAGATCAGAAGCTACTTCCCCTTTACTATCAAGCAATTCGAGCTGCTCTATTTCAGGGGAGAAACATGTATAGGTCACTAGTTGAGTTTCTTCACCCAGATTCACTGACCTTAGAGTGATTATGAATTCCCCTGAATTTTTTTAGAATTGTTTAATTTTGCTTCTTCTTTTTATGCCTTCTTTAGTATTTTAGTAAGAATTTGGCAGATATATATAATCATATAACGTTTTGAACAAAATGTGAGAAATGGGATGTTAAATGTTTCTCCTCAAATTCTCCCATGTTTTTATATGCTAAAATAAATGGAACTTCACTCTCTCCTTCTCCAAAGAATTCTGAGGAAAAAAATGGATACATTAAAATGTGTGCTGTTGATAAATTTTTAAGGGGGATTAAGAAATACAAAAGAGAAGTATCAAATGAGATCATCTCATTCTGATTTGCTTCCTATAACCATAAGAAATCTACTCATGTGTCTTTTTCCATTTGCAAATTCATTGGGTTACTTGCAATGACTTTCTGTCTTGCACCCCATTGTACTAAGAACAAAGGACCAAATGATGACACAGCTGTCTCAGCTGGCATAGTTACTCACAGTTTATAACTTTTGATTATTTCAATTCAATTCAATTTTGCCCATTCTTCTTACTAGATAAGTGGAGGGTCTACTAGACAAACATACTAATTCAAGTTATTTCTGCTTTTGTTGAAGAATACATTTAAGGAACCAACATTTCAGATTTCAGAGGATTTGGTAGGAAAAAACCCAATGTGTAAGACTAAATATACAGATATGAGTATGTGTGGTGGACTGAAAATAGCACTGGGCTTTAGTCCTGGCTCTACTCTACTCGAAGTAATTTTTTAATTTTTTATACAGCAGGTTCTTATTAGTTATCTATTTTATACATATTAGTGTATATATGTCAATCCCAATCTCCCAGTTCATCCCACCACCACCACCCCCCACTCTCCCCCCTTGGTGTCCATACGTTTGTTCTCTACCTCTGTGTCTCTATTTCTGCCCTGCAAACCAGTTCATCTGTACCATTTTTCTAGATTCCACATATATGCATTAATATACGATATTTGTTTTTCTCTTTCTGACTTACTTCACTCTGTATGACAGTCTCTAGGTCCATCCACGTCTCTACCTATGACCCGATTTCATTCTTTTTTATGGCTGAGTAATATTCCATTGTATATATGTACCACATCTTCTTTATCCATTCGTCTGTCAATGGGCATTTAGGTTGCTTCCATGACCTGGCTATTGTAAATAGAGCTGCAGTGAGCACTGGGGTACATGTGTCTTTTTCAATTATGGTTTTCCCTGAGTACATTATGCCCAGCAGTGGGATTGCAGGATCATATGGTAGCTCTATTTTTAGTTTCTTAAGGAACCGCCATACTGTTCTCCATAGTGGCTGTATCAGTTTACATTCCCACCAACAGTGCAAGAGGGTTCCCTTTTCTCCACACCCTCTCCAGCATTTATTGTTTGTAGATTTTCTGATGATGCCCATTCTAATTGGTGTGAGGTGATACCTCATTGTAGCTTTGATCTGCATTTCTCTAATAATTAGTGATGTTGAGCAGCTTTTCATGTGCCTCTCGGCCATCTGTATGTCTTCTTTGGACAGATGTCTATTTAGGTCTTCTGCCCATTTTTGGATTGGGTTGTTTTTTTAATA
Source organism: Monodon monoceros (assembly GCF_005190385.1). Lineage (NCBI taxonomy): Eukaryota > Metazoa > Chordata > Mammalia > Artiodactyla > Monodontidae > Monodon > Monodon monoceros. The sequence continues at coordinate 851 of NW_021703478.1, read as the reverse complement.
TTGAGCTGCATGAGCTGTTTATATATTTTGGAGATTAATCTTTTCTCCTTTCAGTCATTTGCAAATATTTTCTCCCATTCTGAGGGTTGTCTTTTTGTCTTGTTTATAGTTTCCTTTGCTGGGCAAAAGGTTTTACGTTTCATTAGGTCCCATTTTTTTATTTTTGTTTTTATTTCCATTACTCTAGGAGGTGGGTCCAAAAAGATCTTGCTGTGATTTATGTCAGAGTGTTCTTCTTATGTTTTCCTCTAACAGTTTTACAGTAGCCATTCTTACACAGTCTTTAGGTCTTTAATCCATTTTGAGTTTATTTTTGTGTATGGTGTTAGGGAGTGTTCTAATTTCATTATTTTACATGTAGCTGTCCAGTTTTCCCAGCACCATTTATTGAAGAGACTGTCTTTTCTCCATTGTATATCCTTGCTTCCTTTATCATAGATTAGTTGACCATAGGTGTTTGGGTTTTTCTCTGGGCTTTCTATCCTGTTCCATTGATCTATATTTCTGTTTTTGTGCCAGTACAATATTGTCTTGATTACTGTAGCTTTGTAGTATAATCTGAAGTCAGGGAGTCTGATTCTTCCAGCTCCATTTTTTTCCCTCAAGACTGCTTTGGCTTTTCGGGGTCTTTTGTGTCTCCATACAAATTTTAAGTTTTTTTGTTCTAGTTCTGTAAAAAATACCCTTGGTAATTTGATAGGGATTGCATCGAATCTGTAGATTGCTTTGGGTAGTATAGTCATTTTCACAATATTGATTCTTCCAATCCAAGAACATGGTATATCTCTCCATCTGTTTGTGTCATCTTTGATTTCTTTCATCAGTGTCTTATAGTTTTCTGAGTACAGGTC
>NW_021703477.1:0-7422 GCF_005190385.1 Monodon monoceros | reverse complement strand
TAACCAAGGATTATGCAGTAATTAAGGACACAGGTTAAAGTTGTTTAAAGTGTGTCCTAAAGTCTCCCTGGCAGAATTTAAATCTCTACTCTGGAAATTGTAGACCTGAGACAAATTACTTCCCTAAACTTCATTTCCTACATCTGAGAAAGATAATAACATCTACCTTGTAGTAGACTGAATAATACCGTTGCCCCCAAATGTCCACCTTCTAATCCCCAGAACCTGTGAATGTCACCTTAAATGGCAGAAGGGACTTTGCCAATGGGATGAAAGTAAGGGTTTTGAGATGGGGAGACTCTTCTGGACTACCTGGATGGACACAGATGTAACCACTGGTGTTCTCATAAGAGAGAGGCGGAGGGAGTGTTTACTCCAAAGAGAATGTGATGATGAATTGGGGTTGGATTGATGTGGCCAGAAGTCAAGGAATGCTGTCAAGGAAACAGATTCTCCCTTAGAGCCTCTAGAAAGTGGATGGACGGCCTTGTCAACTCCTGGTTCCAGCCCAGGGAAACTGGTTTTGGACCTCTGTCTTCCAGAACCATAAGAGAATGAGCGTGTTTTGTTTTACGCAAGATCATTGGTAGTAATTTGTTACAGCAGCCATAGGGAATTAATGCGTACCTCATAGGAACTATTTCTCCAGTTAAAATGTGTCACTGGAAACACACTTGGTGGCATGTCTGACACACGGTAGGTATGCTACTGTGGGTAGTTCTTGGAAACTGAAGCCTTCGTTTTGAGGAATCATCAAAACCAGTACAATGGTTGCCATGTTTCTCCTTGTTCATCCCGGTGACAAACCTGTAGAGAGCTCCATCCTTTCCCACAGGACGCCCACCCCTAGTACTTACAGGGAAGAGGTTATGTCTCACTTCAGGCACCTTCCTCTTTTACTTTCTACTTTTTTTTCCCATTAATCTTCATCCAACTGGCCTTTCTAAGTTAAAAAAAAAAAACCCATTTCTCAATGGATTCAGATACTACCCCAAGTAAATATTCCAACCATGTTCTTGTTCTTCCGGGTCTTATCACCAGAAATTTCTGAGCTGAAATCCTTTCTAGTTTCTAGGATCAGTCATTTTCTAATTTCTCCCTTCTCTAGTTCAGAGTCTTGTCAGTTTAGTCCCTTCCCTAACCACAACATCTATTAAGGTGACACAGCAAAGTGATGAAAGTCTAGACGGTCTGGTTTTCACCCTGGGTTTCTGCCCGCTACTTACTGTGTGGCATTAGACAAGCTATTCAACCCCTCTGGGCCTCAGTTTCCCCCAAAAAAGGTGAATATTATGAACATTACCTACCTATAGGGTTGCCATTATGAGGATTAAGTGAGTTAATATTTGCTAAGCACTTAGAATATTACTTGTTACAGTCTAAGCACTACAGTTGTGCTTGTTAATAATAATAAATGCAATTCCAAGCGTATAACTTACTCAACTTTCTGTCATAACTTTGAAGTGTTGGTCTATCCGTTGGCCAGCATTGCAGGTAAATGAGTCGAGGCATGGGCTGAGGCATTGCTACCACTGAGTGGTGTGTTCCCAGAACTAGGAACAGCCGTGTGAAATAGGTAGTGGTTCTACTTGGAGACGGGGCAGACTGGAAAATGACAGCCCTGGGAAGGAGGTGTGGTGTCCATAGGTTTGGTGTCAGAGCTGCTGCCTGCTGAAGCAGCGATGCCGGCTTAAGCCGTAAATGGGGGGGGGGGGGGGCTGGGGAAAACAGGGGCAGAATGGAAAGGGAAAACAGGGGAAAAACGGAAAAAGATAGCCTAGGGAGGAGGTGTGGTGTCCATAGCTTCGGGGTCAGAGGTGCTGCCTGCTGCAGCACCGATGACACCCGAAGCCGTAGACGGGGTGCTGGGGAAAAGAGAGGCAGAATGGAAAGGGAAAACAGGGGCAGAACGGAAAACGATAGCCTGGGAAGGAGGTGTGGTGTCCATAGCTTTGGGGTGAGATGGGCTGCCTGCCTGATCTGAGAAAAGCGAGTGACATTGGGAGAGCTTCTCCCTAGCTGCTAACTCTTCTCAAGGTCTAGCACGCACTGAACACTGGCCGGCTCAGCCTGGGTGTTGACATTGCATTGTACGTGTCACAGAGCAAGGGCGGGCAGGTCAGGGGGTGGGCTGGGGGCCCCATGCAAGCCCAGCCCCTGGAGAAACCCGGCCCAAGGGCAAAGAGCCCGACCCCTTCTGGACTTTCTAGCAGCTGGGACTTGTCACTGTGGGTGGCAGGTGTTTGTCACCGGATGGGCCACCATGCGGAGACTGTTGGGGACTGTGGAAGCCTTCTCCTCCAGAGCTCACCCTGCCTGGGCACCGGCTCTGCAGGCCCCTCAGCCCTGGGTATGTATCGGCCAGCCCTTCCCCGCAACGGGGCCCAGAGGCCAGAGCCTGCCCAGAGCTGAGTGCAGGAGGCACCCAGAGCTTGCCAGGCTGTGGCCCGCCTCCTCCGTGGACCTCCCCAGCTTGTCCGCGAGCCCTGGAGACAGGAGCAGGAGCGCCTTCTCCAGGGCTGCTGAGCTGCCAGCGTCACCGTGAGCCAGGCGGTGAAGGTTTCTGAGCAGGGTTGCAGAGCCCTGACCCGACTGGATGCTGCACCCCACGATGTCCCTTCCTGGCAGGTAGGTTCTTTCTTCACTTGTTTTTCGAAATTTGGTAAAAGAACATTTCAACCTTCGACTGTTCTTCAGGGTATACAGATGGTAGTGGCTTAGCCGGGATTCGAAGCAAGCCTGTGTGATTCCAGAGCTCGTGCTCTGGACTCTGGCGCCTCCTTATCATATATGCTTCATGTGTTACTTTTTCTTTTGTTTCTTGAAGTCCTTATGATACTTAGCCCTAAGTGCCATACCTGTAATGAACACATCCACTGCCCTGTAGGAGGTGTTCTTTTGTTCAACGCGTGAATTGGTCATCCACCACACTGGGTTCTAATCTCAGAAGATAGGTCAGGGACCACCAGTTGTCAGCATAGCACCATCCCACATTTCTAATTGAGGCTTGGAGCCTAGATTCTTCCCTTTGGTCTAGTTTGAAGGATCCAGGTATGTAAAGCTTATATTCTAGATAAATCATGGGCTATCCTGAAAGGAATTCATCCATGAATTATTCTGTATGGATTAGAAGCTAGTTTCTCTGGCCTTCCTGGAGTATATCCAGTAAGGCATCTCATTCATGTCTAGAAAGCAAATATATCATTTATTGCAACTTCAGCGTGGAGCGATGTATTGGTTTAAAATAAAGTACGAGCAACACAATTTGGTCATAGTGAGTATGCCGGCTGGGTCCACTCTTTACTACACATATGTAACTCTAGAGCTTCTTATGCCCCATAGAGGAGACATACTCTTGTGTGTCTAGGACAAGGGAAACATGTGTTGTTATTCAGGAGCTGGAAGCTACAGCATGACAGGAAAGAATTGAAAAATCCTGGTCTTGGTCTACACGTCACTTTACCTTGTTCGAATCTTGTTTCTTTGGCTTGCTTCATTGGAGTGTTTTCTCTCTCCTGGGACTGACATTGTGTGTTCTGTATCAGGCATGTGACATGTAGAAGTTTCAGAACCCAGAATCATATAGATCAGTAAAAATCTATATATTTTTGTTTAAAATCTATTTAAAATCACACTGGGCATAATTCATATATTCCAAAAGTAGTTTGACCCTCTGCTCATGAGATTCTTTTTATGGTATGTCGAAGCAAATTTGGACTTCCATCCGCAATAAACTTTGAGGTTGGAGGACACAAAAGCTTTTGCTCAGACCTAAATTCTGTCTGAAAAAAAAGGGTAACTACTATAAGCCCTTTCTAACCTCTCCAGGAGCAGAAATGATTTACAGCTATGGCATTGAACCATAATTTCTTGATCTCGTTTGAGAAGAGTTCAGTAAGAAACAGTGTCTTGAGTTTTGTTCGTTGGTTCCCTGTTTTCTTGTCTTGCGTACCAACAATCCACTGTAATACGTGAGTGAGTATGGCAGCAGGCTGAGTGTTCCCTGGAGCTCATTAAATGAACGTGTTTTCCTAAAATGACTTTTGTCTCCTTGTTTTCAGCCCCTCTTCTTTCCTCTGTCCTTTACTATAACCAGGGCTCAGCAAAAGCTGACTGGCTTTGTGCAGACCCTACTTAGGGTAGTCTTTTCTTCATTATTTTATTCATGGCCCCTCCATTTCATTGTTTGCCTTCTCGAAATGTGTTGAAATCTTTCTGTGGTTGATGACTTCCACAATGTCTTGGCTCTTATTGGTTGATTAATTTTGGTATTTCTACAGTTTTATTTAAACATGGTTTCAGGAGGACCAGAAAGTAAATATATTTCCTAGTCTGCCATCTTGAGCTGAAAATCCCTGTGGATTTTAGCATCCAATGTTCCCATGGGTAAAAAACCCAACCTTGGCATTAATAGATGCACACTCAAGATTTCAGCTTTTCTTGAGCAATCACTAAGGATTTAATATGCGGTCACTTCTAATGGGAAAATAGTAACTATCTCATGGCGTTGATTTGAGGATTAACTTAGATAATGGACAAGAAAATGCTTTGTAAGGTTTTAAAATCTATAAAAAATGTTTTTTGTTATTATTTGATTTGTTGCTATTTCAACTTTAGCTGACAGTTGTTTGTGACCTTGCTTATGTGAGAAAATGCCTTCTGGTTTATTGTTTTGAAAGCCAGATTATATTTTTCAATAGCTCAATGGAAATGGCATCATTTGTGAAGTTGAAGGGTGAAGGCATAAATGTTTCTTGACATTTGAATCAACTATTGGTCTTCTGGGGCTTGTCCTTATTCTCCTGCAGTCTCTAATCAACATGGCATCCGGAGAGATCCTGGTAAAACGTAAGTCAGATCATGTCACTCCAGGCTCTTCAATGGCTTCTTCACAGGAAAAGCAAAGTCCTCAAAGTGCCTCCACAGCCCTAGAAACCTGGGCCTCTGTTTCCTCTCTGACTGTTTCCTTCTCCTCTCCACTTTGCTCCCTCTGTTTTCCACACACTGACATCCTTTCTGCTCCTTGGATACTCCAAGCCCACTCTTGCCTCATTGCCTTTCCATCTGACTGTTCCCTCTGCTTGTACTATTCACTTCCCAGATATGCACCTTGCTCCCTCTCACAACCTTAGGTTCCCTCTTAAATTTTATCTTCCCCAGAAAGCCCTCAGTGATCACTTAGTTTCGGATCGCAGCCTCCTCCTACCAGCTGACAATCTCCATCCTCCTTCCCTGCTTGCTGTTTTTCTCCAGCACTTACCTGATATACTAGTTATTCTACCCATTTGTTCAATTTTTACTTACGTATTTACACTTATGATTTTATATTTGCTTCTTTACTTTTGTCTCTCCCCTCAGCTCGAGAGAGGCTATATTCATCTGTGTTAATCACTGCTGTGTTTCCTGAACATGCCTAGAAAACATACTGAAGAAGGGTGCCTGAAATTTGGTAAGGGAGCCATCAATTTTCTTGGCTGAATGAAGAAATGTGTTCATAAATTAATGAACAAATCTCTGGGGTTTCTGAATTAAGGACTAATGGGAAGAGGAAGGCAAATGGTTGGAACAGGGTACTGCAAGAAGTAGTATTTGGAGTACTCTGATAGCTATCCTAATAGATAACATTTTGTTCATTTAAATAGTTTTAACGAGAGAGCTGGGAACTAGGGACACACAGCATCGAGGTTTTATAATGCATTCTGTAGAGTTCTTTTCGAGTGTGTTCAAACATCATTGAAAATACGTGCATGCATATAAAGCTCTGTTACTTTATTTAGTGCTTTACAAGAGCCCCTCAAGGAAGGGGTAGTAGCAACTATCAGTATCCTTCCTTTATGATGAGCTTAATTTATTCAAAATTACATCCTAATTTATTTGTAACTGTGAAACTAGACTTAGTTATTTAGTAGACCCTCCCTAGAAACCTATGACGTTAATAAAACCAACAAAAATGTGTTCAGGTTCCAGTGATACACACACTACAGACTCAATTATGTGTCATCCATTTTAATGAAGGGAAGAAGTGATTTAACAAACACAGAGCAAACAAGCAGAATATGAAGGTTTGTCCTCCATTAATATTAGTAATGGATAAAGTGGGCTCCAACGCCTTCAAGGTAGCTTGAGACCCATCATCTCTGTGTCATGGGAAGGGGGATGCTCGGCCAGGATGTCTTTCTGTGTCACTGAGAAAAATTTCCGTAATATATAACGATACTTACTGAAACGGATATGGGGCATTTGGGTAATTAGGAATCCGTTAGCATATTTTTCCGGAAGCCTTGACTACGAAACGAGGATAGTAGATTTGGACACTTGCAGCTATGCAGAAGTTGTTTGGGTATTCATCTTTATGCCGAATGAAGTAAGCTTATTTCATCTCTGCAGCTTCCCATATACCATTTTCCCACCTCTGTTTTGTGTTTGGAAAGACTTTTAGAAATTAAAACTCAAGTTAAAAAGTGAGTGACGGGCTTCCCTGGTGGCTCAGTGGTTGAGAGTCCGCCTGCCGATGCAGGGGACACGGGTTCGTGCTCCGGTCCGGGAAGATCCCACATGCCGCGGAGCGGCTAGGCCCGTGAGCCATGGCCGCTGAGCCCGCGCTCCGCAACGGGAGAGGCCACAGCAGTGAGAGGCCCGTGTACCGCAGAAAAAAAAAAAAAAAAAGAAAGAAAAGAAAAGAGAGTGAGTGACAACTTAAATGATATATGGAATATTTTGCTGACTTAGAAGAGCATGCAGAATTAAATATGACCCAGTTGAAATGTTAATTTTATTTTAATGTGTATATTGGGGTGGAGTCTTAAAGGTGCCAGAAAACAAGCATTCACCCATCCTGTTTGGAACTGCAGCACACAGGCACCTTCAGTTACCAGTTCTGTTCATTCCACAGAATCATCTTGGGAAAACATACTGTGTTTTATGTACCTGGTGTAGATCTTAACCAGTTTGAAGAATTTCCCAAATACCTGTTAATATGTAGTTCTCCGATTCCAATCTTGCCACGTCCTGTACCAGTGACACAGCACATAGGAGTTTTATTTCTCTTTCTTTCTCTGGGTTGTTGAGAACCCAACGAAAGAACAATGGAATGGCATCAAAGAGATCAGGGTTCTTGACTCAGATTTACCATAAAATAATAGTGTCCTCTTGGGAAAATTATAGTTATTCTAGGCCCCTTTCCTTTTCTTTACTTTGACAGAGCTGCACTAGATGACCCCAAGTAACACTGCACTCTTTGCAGTAGTAGCTTAGACGTTATTGGTTTCCTGAAACAAATGAAGACAATGGCACAGGAAACTGTGCAACATCTCTGTAACGATGTTTTCTTAGAGTTGCCTCCATTTTACAGATGATAAGATGGCTGAGCACAGAAGTAGGTGTTTTGACCAGAGGTTCCAGAGTAGATGGAACTGAACCACA
>NW_021703476.1:0-14729 GCF_005190385.1 Monodon monoceros | reverse complement strand
AATGCAAATTCTTCATGTCTATTAGCACACGTCATTGATGAGAGGAGTTAACACTGTCCATGACTTCACTAGGAAAGGACAGCTGGATGATACGTGTTTGGAGACCTTCTAAAGTCTACCAATTGCATTTTTTCCTTTGTCTGATTTTAATTGGTATTCTTTCATTGTATTTTCACTATCTGGAGTCCTGGCTCTCTATAATACATGATGTTCTCCACTTATAAATTTCAAAGGTTCAGCCCCTGACGTTGAATGCAAAATACTACAATCAGATTTTGATCTGATTTTTAGAGGAAATCTATGATTAGAAAAAAGTTAAAGATTCCTTCTGTAAATCATCTTCTGGCACATTGCTTTAAATTTTTAACATTATTCTATACAAGTCTGTATGGATGTTCAGAGTGGACAGCTCATCTGTGCAATAGGATGTTTTATTCTAGATCAAAGAACAATTACCACTCTTAGTATGTGAGATATTTTAATGGTTATAGTTAAACAGTTTCTTTTCTTTAAAGTTTTTGTTGTCTATTCAAAATCATCAGTGAACTCAAATGCCAATCAACAGGGGCTTGGTTGAATCAATAATGCTGTATCTGCAAAGTAGAATACTATGTAACTATTAAAAGAGATAAATCTACCTGGCTTAACATAGAAAAATCCCCAAGATGGATTGTCAAATAAGAAAGCAAGCTATGAGGGATTTTAGAGTAGATACACAATTTAGTTGAGAAAATAAGTATGTGTTTACATATGTACCTGTGTATGTACAGACAAAGTTTGGAAGGATATACCCTATTTTATTAGAACAGTTACCTCTTAGAAATAAATGTAAATAGATTTTTAAAAATTTATACATTTAATTACTGATTGAATTTTCATTAGGAGCTTGTATCACTTTTATATGCAACATTGAAAGAAAAAAAAGACATATACCATGAGCGTTTGTAACTATATAAGCAAGTCTAAAGTTAATATTCAAAGCTCCTCATAATTTAGCCTCTGCTGATATTTCCACCATTACTGTTCACTTTGTTAGGATCAGTTGCAGTTTGCTTCTGGTTTACTAACTCTGTTTTGGCCAAAGCAATCTCCCTTTTCTTGAATATGCCTCATGTGAGTGTATAGTAATGTCTCTGAACACCTCCATTCACAGGGAGGAATCCTGGCCTCCTTTACATGCTAGCATGTGTTCTTCCATCATGTTTTCACATACCTAACACTCCTGCCTACCGATACCAAGAGCAGAATTGTCTGAACGACAGGGATTGTGTACCACTGCCATTGTTTTCTCCAAATCCCTGTGCAACCTGTAATTTACATAATTTATTTAGATTGCCCCATATTTTCTTTTTTTTCACATGTTTATTGGAGTATAAATGCTTTAAAATGTTGTGTTAGTTTCTGCTGTACAACAAAGTGAATCAGCTATATGTATACATATATCCCCATATCCCCTCCGTCTTGAGCCTCCCTCCCACCCTCCCTATCCCACCCCTCTAGGTCGTCACAAAGCACCAAGCTGACCTCCTTGTGCTATGCAGCAGCTTCCTACTAGCCATCCATTTTACGTTTGGTAGTGTATATATGTCAGTGCTACTCTTTCACTTCATCCCAGCATCGCCTGCCCCCTCCCCTGTGCCCTCAAATCCATTCTCTACGTCTACATCTTTATTCCTGCCCTGCCACTAGGTTCATCAGTACGGCTTTTTAAAATTCCATATACATGTGTTAGCGTACGGTATTTGTTTTTCTCTTTCTGACCTGCTTCACTCTGCATGACGGATTCTAGGTCCATCCACCTCACTACAAATAACTCAATTTCATTCCTTTTTATGGTGGAGTAATATTCCATGTATATATATATGCGCCACATCTTCTTTATCCATTCTTCTGTTGATGGACACTTAGGTTGCTTCCATATCCTCACTATTGTAAATAGAGCTGCAATGAACATTTTGGTACATGACTCTTTTTGAATTATGGTTTTCTCAGGGTATATACCCAGTAGTGGGATTGCTGGGTTGTATGGTAGTTCTATTTTTAGTTTTTTAAGGAACCTCCATACTGTTCTCCACAGTGGCTGTATCAATTTACATTCCCACCAACAGTACAAGAGGATTCCCTTTTCTGCACACCCTCTCCAGCATTTATTGTTTGTAGATTTTTTGATGATGGCCATTCTGACCAGTGTGATGTGATACCTCCTTGTGGTTTTGATTTGCATTTCTCTAATGATTAGTGATTTGCATTTCTCTAATGATTAGTGATGTTGAGCATCCTTTCATGTGTTTGTTGTCAATCTGTATATCTTCTTTGGAGAAATGTCTATTTAGGTCTTCTGCCTATTTTTGGATTGGGTTGCTTGTTTTTTTGATATTGAGCTGCATGAGTTGTTTGTATGATTTGGAGATTAATCCTTTGTCAGTTGCTTCATTTGCAAATATTTTCTCCCATTCTGAGGGTTGTCTTTTCGTCTTGTTTATGTTTTCCTTTGCTGTGCAAAAGCTTTGAAGTTTCATTAGGTCCCATTGGTTTATTTTCGTTTTTATTTCCATTTCTCTAGGAGGTGGGTCAAAAGGGATCTTGCTGTGATTTATGTCATAGAGTGTTCTGCCTATGTTTTCCTCTAAGAGTTTGATGGTGTCTGGTCTTACACTTAGGTCTTTAATCCATTTTGAGTTTATTTTTGTGTATGGTTTTAGGGAGTGTTCTAATTTCATTCATTTACATGTAGGTTGTTTATTTGAGATGTTTCTTGTTTTTTAAGGTAGGGTTGTATTGATAGAAACTTCGCTCTTAGAACTGATTTTGCTGCATCCCATAGGTTTTTGTGTCATCATGTTTTCATTGTCATTTGTTTCAAGGTATTTTTTTATTTCCTCTTTGATTTCTTCAGTGATATCTTGGTTATTTAGTAGTGTATTGTTTAGCGTCCATGTGTCTGTATTTTTTGCACATTTTTCCTGCAATTGATATTTAGTCTCATAGCGTTGTAGTTGGAAAAGATACTTGATAAAATTTGAATGTTCTTAAATTTACCAAGGCTCGATTTGTGACCCAAGATATGATCTATCCTGGAGAATGTTCCATGAGCACTTGAGAAGAATGTTTATTCTCTTGTTTTTGAATGGAATGTCCTATAAATATCAATTAAGTCCATCTTGTTTAATGTATCATTTAAAGCTTGTGTTTCGTTATTTATTTTCATTTTGGATGATCTGTCCATTGGTGAAAGTGGAGTGTTAAAGTCCCCTCCTATGATTGTGTTACTGTCGATTTCCCCTTTTATGGCTGTTAGTATTTGCTTTATGTATTGAGGTGCTCCTTTGTTGGGTGCATAAATATTTACAATTGTTATATATTTTACTTGGGTTGATCCCTTGATCATCATGTAGTGTCCTTCTTTGTCTCTTGTCTTTGTTTTAAAGTCTCTTTTGTCTGATATGAGAATTGCTACTCCAGCTTTCTTTTGATTTCCATTTGCATGGAATATCTTTTTCCATTCCCTCACTTTCAGTCAGTATGTGTCCCTAGGTCTGAAGTGGGTCTCTTGTAGACAGCATAAATATGGGCCTTGTTTTTGTATCCATTCAGCCAGTCTGTGTCTTTTTGTTGGAGCATTTAATCCATTTACATTTATGGTAATTATTGATATGTATGTTCCTATTACCATTTTCTTAATTGTTTTGGGTTTATTATTGTAGGTCTTTTCCTTCTCTTGTGTTTCCTGCCTAGAGAAGTTCCTTTATCATTTGTTGTAAAGCTGGTTTGATGGTGCTAAATTCTCTTAGCTTTTGCATGTCTGTAAAGGTTTTAATTTCTCTGTCAAATCTGAATGAGATCCTTGCTGGGTAGAGTCATGTTGGTTGTAGGTTTTTCCCTTTCATCACTTTAAATATGTCCTGCCATTCGCTTCTGGCTTGCAGAGTTTCTGCTGAAAGATCAGCTGTTAACCTTATGGGGATTCCCTTGTGTGATATTTGTTGCTTTTCCATTACTGCTTTTAATATTTTTCTTTGTATTTAATTTTTGATAGTTTGATTAATATGTGTCTTGGTGTGTTTCTCTTTGGGTTTTTCCTGTATGGAACTCTCTGCACTTCCTGGACTTGATTGACTATTTCCTTTCCCTTGTTAGGGAAGTTTTTGACTCTAATCTCTTCAAATATTTTCTCAGACCCTTTCTTTTTCTCTTTTTCTTCTGGGACCACTATAATTCGAATGTTGGTGTGTTTAATGTTGTCCCAGAAGTCTCTGAGACTGTTCTCAGTTCTTTTCATTTTTTTTTTCTTTATTCTGCTCCCTGGCAGTTGTTTTCACCATTTTATCTTCCAGCTCATTCATCCATTCTTCTGCCTCAGTTATTCTGCTATTGATTCCTTCTATAGTATTTTTAATATCAGTTATTACATTGTTCATCACTGTTTGTTTGCTCTTCAGTTCCTTTAGATCCTTGTTAAATGTTTGTGTTTTTCTCCATTCTGTTTCTGAGATTTTGGATCATCTTTACTGTCCTTACTCTGAATTCCTTTTCAGGTAGGTTGCATATTTTGTCTTCATTTATTTGGTCTTGTAGGATTTTACCTTGCTCCTTCATCTGTAACATAATTTTTGTTGTTTCATTTTTTTTTTGATGGGAGGGGCTGTATTCCTGTCTTACTGGTTGTTTGGCCTGAGGCTTCCTTCAATGGAGTTTGCAGGAAGTTAGGTAGAGCTGGACCTTAGTGCCGAGATGAGGACCTCCAGGAGGCCTCACCTGAACTAATATTTCCTGGCATCTGAGGTTCTTTGTTAGTCCAGCAGCTTGGACTCGGTGCTCCCACCACAGGAGCTCGGGCCTGACCTCTGGCCTGGGAACCAAGAATCTGCAAGCTGCATAGCATCATTAAAAAAAAAGAATAAAAAAGAATAAAAGGAGCAGTACAATAACAAAGAATAAATATAAAATTAGAACAATAAAAAATATATTAGGAAAAATAAAAATATAATTGAAACAACTGCAACTGCAACAAGGGAAAACAAAACCACACCAGAAACAAGAAAAAAAAGTGGTGGGGGGGAACAACCCAAAAGGAGCAGAACAATAACAAAGTATAGAGAATAAAATAAAATTAGAAAAATAAAAGGTTTATTAGAAAAAAATAATTATATTAATGAATTATCAAGAAGGTAAAACAGCACCCCGACCTAAAAGAAGAGAAAAGGAAAAAAAAAAAAAAAGGCCTTGGCTCTTGGGGGTGGAGTTTAGGTGGGGGGGTGGAACTTAGGCAGGGGCAGGGTTTAGGGTTGGGCAGGGCCTAGCCAGGGTGGTGACGTTTGAGTGTGGGGCGGGGCCTAGACTCAGGACCCACACAGCCAGAAAAGGCCTTGGGTGTGGGGACTAGGCTGGGCAACATTCAAGTGTGTGGTGGGGCCTCTGCCTAGGACCTACACGGAATGGGAGAGGCAGCACATCCAAAGGGGTTCTCTGGAGTGTGGATTTCGGGAGTTTGGAGGTAGGGCCATGGGTGAGGGTGTGTGTGCGGGGTTTAGGCCCAGGGTGTTTGGAGGGGGTCTCAGAAGGGGTCTCCGAGTGTAGAGGTGGGGCCCTGGGTGGGGGTGTAGGGGCAGGGCTTGGGCTCTACCTGGTAGGAGGGAGGCTCCCAGGGCAGAGGATTAGGCCTGGGAGCCCAACAGGCTCCCCGGTGCCTAAGCGGGCAGCGAAAGCGCTGGCCGTGTTCCTTTCTGTTCCTCCACGCCCTCCCCCATGGTCTCCCCCAGGGTCTCCACAGTCGCCACTGGACCCTAACTGTGGGCTGGTCCCACTGAGTGTAGGAACTCCTACCCCCACCCATTTGCCCCTCAGGGGTGCAGGTCCCAGAGGTCTGGCCTTTTGATCCCCCTTTCCTCCCTCCCACTCCGTCAGGACCCATGCAGCTGGAGGGGTTTAGGTGGGCAGAGGATCAGGTCCGGGATTTCATCAGGCTTCTGGGGCCCAAGAGATTAGGGGAAACCTAGCCACCCTCCCTTTTGATCCTCTGCCCTCCCAGTGGTCCCCCAATTTCCCCCTCCAGGTGTGGGATCTCTTCCTCTCCCCCAGCTGCCCCTCAGGGGCGCCAGTCCAGTCCCACCTCCACTTCTCCTCCCCACTCACTCTCCCCATGCCCCATGTCGTACTTGGTTGCTGGGGGTTCCTCCCGTCCCCTTAGGCGTCCGTGGTCCCCTGCCGGTGCCTGGTAGGTACCCTAGTTGTGCCAAGTTGCGAATTTCATGCCCTCCTAGTCTGCCATCTTGACTCCCCCATATTTTCTTTAGTGCTTTATAAGGGTAACTGGGTAATTAATTATGAAAAGTGAAACCACTGATATAAGTCAGTTCTATATTCACTTTAATAACTGTTAGAACAAAATAGCTGTTAAAATATCTTACACACTGAAAGTGGTAATTGTTTTTTGATCTATGATTATGTATCTTTTGGCACAGAGAAGCTGTCCACTCTGGCCATTCATGTAGCCCTGTTTGGAATAACTTTAAAATGCTTATCTTAGATTTCTAAGTGCTTAAGGCCAATGTCCCATTTAAAAAACATTCTTCCATACAGGTCCAGTGACCCCTTTTCAGCACCTTACTTATCTTTCTATGCCTTAGTTCTTCATTTGGTGATAACAGTAGTTCCTACCTGATAGAGTTGTTATGTGATTATATGAGGTAATGATCTTTCGAATGTGCTTAAAATAGTTGTTTGGCATGTATTAGTGATGTTTCATTTAATCCTCACTTGGGACTTATCTTGAGAGCTTAGTAAAACACCATTCAAATATAGCACTTAAAACAGTGCCTGCACACAGTAAGTATTCAGAATAATTTATGGAAATAATTCTTCTTAATTTTTTTCTCCTCATCTGAATCCTCCCCAGCCACATTTCACAAAAGTATCTTAGCACCTTTTATGCTCTTTTGTCTCAGGGCAGGCTTGTATTTCAGTGCTAACTTGCAGAAATTTCCTGGAAGATATATTCCTCTCCTGGGTTTTGATCTTTAAAGGCTGAGCATCCTGGAAAGATGATACTAAGTGCCTATGTTTAGGATTGGAATTTTGGAGGATGCACATTGATGGTGACAGGATTTTGGAAGGAATGGGAAGCAGTTTGAAGGTGAGATTCTAGAGGCTCCTAGTCTCAGCGTACATCCCCAGGTACATACATGGCGTAAAATCAAATAGCTTTTAGATTATAGACTTGCATAATGAGGATTTCTGCTGTGGCCACAGAAGACTGCAAGATGAAGCCCTTTCTCTAGAATGTCCTAAATTATGGGTGAACCCTGAAGGTGATACACCCAGCAATGGCAGAGATCAGAATTTCCTAGCAGCCCATTAGGCTTTTGAGGCTGAATATAATTTGATTAAATGAAAATAAAATCATTGATCATTCTTGCATACCCTATAAAATGAGATTCACAGCCCTTAACCAGAGAAATTGGGTCCTTTTATAGGCTAACTTTGTCCCTGTCAAACTGGGATATGCACCTCCTGATGATCCAGAAGGACAGTTGAATATTTAATAATCTGAGCTCCAGGATCCATTACCCATCTAATAGCTGTTCTTTGGAGGAAACGCAAATGACTTTTTCCTAATCTTTATTCAAGGATGAGTCTTAAAAAACTCTGGAAACATAAACAGCATGAGCTCCATCGAGAATAGTGCAGAACAAGCACACATTAAATAGTAAACTAGAAGGAATCTGAAAGAGTCAATGGTGGTCATTTTGAAGTAAAAATTCTAAACCCAGTGGTGGATGGTAGGACAGATAATGACACATCTAGTCACCACAGACTCCCTAATAAAGCATAAACCTTAGCTTTGTTGCAAGGATGAAAGTAAGAATAATCTCCCTTAATGGGAGCAGCAGACCAGAGGTGTTTAATCACCTAAAATCACTGATGGTAAAATCACCTCATCGTGCTCATGGAGGCAAGGATCATTTACACACACTTCAAGTCACCCTTGACAAGCAGGCTCTTTGTTGATTTCATTAAGTGCCGAACTTTTCTCACCCAGCTCGCCTCAGGATGCACACATTTCATTTCCATGCATGTTCTGGGAGGACAGTCCGTGTCATTTGCCAGCATTTCGGCCAACATATACATAATCAAATGCAGCCACCATGGAACATGGGCTGAGAAACAATCCATCCAGTGTTTAATGAGTAACATTAGCATGCTCTTAAAAGCACTAATAGCAAGTTTCATTACTGTTCATTTTAGTGTGGATGGCAGCTATCCAAAACCTAACCATGTACTAAATTCATTTTAGTAAAAGCAGAAAATAATAAATAAAATAAATGATTGTAATTACAAGTTACTTCTAGAAGTTAGACTTATATTAACATGACATTAACTCAGAAAAGAAACACTTTCTTCTTTTTTTTTTCCAGATTACAGTTTTCTTTTAGGAAACCCTTTCTCTCCTACAGTGACTTTCAATCTAATGTTGTCTTCAAATTAATTTTCATTATTTTATTATAAAAGTGATGTTATTATACTTTTTGGGATTTTGATCCTGAGGATCAGAAATTGTTCAGAAGGCATTTGGAGTTTTCTATAAATTTGTTTATATTGACTTTTGCAGTATCCACTCCCACTGCTTTCTTGTGTGCCTTCCTATACTTCTTCCCTTTCCAGTCTCTTCAGGATGTTCCCCAGCTCCTTTACAGCTATGGTTCTGGATGTGATTTTAGTTCTGCAAGTCACACATTCTCACGGGGACATGGATTTGGAATTTTCTGGTGCAGATGGTGGCAGAGGTTCTCAGTTGCTGGAGTCATCAGCTTCAGCGGTGTTTCCTGATTTGAGAATCTGCTTCCTCACCATTGCAGAGGCAGTAGCTGTTGTGGCAGCCTGGTGTGGCCAGAACCTCAGTCTAGGGTCTGTTGCTTCCCTTCTCTCTAATTATAAGCTTTTCTACTTCAGGTATCTAGGAAAGATTCTATGCTCTACAGCTGAACCCTGAGTAAGACTGCCTTGGTGCCTACTTCATAGATTGCAAACATTTTGGTGATTAAATGGGATACTTGCATACAGTTTCCTTAGACAAATGCCTGGTACAGAGTGGATAATAAATATTAGCTTCTATTTTCCCCTCATAATGCCTAGGGTGGTTCAATGTGAACCTACCTGATAGAAAAATTAAATCCTCAGTATACTTTTTAGTTACATGGTGACTACATATGATACAGTAGAGAAAGACATAGAGACAGTGTGTTATAATGGTAGGGCCAGAGAGTGGTGAACAATATTTAGAGTAAAATGATCTAGGTTCAACTCTCAGACCTACTTATTGTTTGGCCTTGAGCAAAGTTTTCTGGGGTTTATTTGTTCCAGCTACAGTGGGAGATGAACTGCGTTTTCTTTAATGTTTCTCAAGTTTTTAAAATTCTGAGACTTATATTCTAGCTTCATTTGCTTCTAATTTTCAGTAATGATTTGAAATAACAAGAATGTTCACTTCTTTAGATGACTCATTGTTTAAGGCGTATGATAGCAAACGATGAAGTTGTTTTGTTTTTTTTTTAAGACTTGCCTGATGCTTGCCATCATAAAAGGTGAATTAAGCAATGCAAGGAAGAAAAAAAATAGAGGTGAGGATAGTACATTCAACGCATTTGGGAGGGTAAAGAAAAAAGTCCTCTTAGTTTAGTTTGTCTTATCAGTGACAAACTGAAACTGGTTTTTCATAGTAACACCTGGTCATTGTTCTAAAAATATGAAACTTGAGGCCTGTTTGTTGTTGTTGTGTTTTTGTGTTTTTACAGTTAGAAACCTTGATTACAGTGCTACATTTAGAAAATTTAGAAAAGGCACTCTGAGGAACTGAAAATTGTAGAAGAAAATAGAATCTCTTAAGGGTGTAGGAAGTAGATAAAATCTCTGGCAGAGAAAAGCAGTTTTCACAAAAATATAATAGAGAAAGATAACTGAACTTATTATAAAGGCACCTAACTAAAAGGGAAAAATCAGTAGAGGAAAGGAAGTTATCTCCTAGTCTTAAGCTGTTTAAGGTCTTGGGATGCCAGGAAAGATGCAAAATGCCATTTATTCTTTTTCTTTCTCTCTCAAAACTGCTTTAAAAATCCACGAAAAAGGGCTTCCCTGGTGGCGCAGTGGTTGGGAGTCTGCCTCCCGATGCAGGGGACGCGGGTTCGTGCCCCGGTCCGGGAGGATCCCACATGCCGCGGAGCGGCTGGGCTCGTGAGCTGTGGCCACTGAGCCTGCGCGTCCGGAGCCTGTGCTCTGCAACGGGAGAGGCCACAGCAGTGAGAGGCCCGCGTACTACCAAAAAAAAAAAAAAAAATCCACGAAAAAATCAAGCCTGCCTTTTAGCTGTTAAAATTGAATTTTTAAAAAATGACATGGGTTCAGATTTGGATTGACATTATTGACTAGTTACTCTTCTTTTCATACAAATGATAGCAGTATCAGTGTTTGAATCTGGCTCATTTGGTTACGAGGAAGAATTCAGTCAGATTATTGCAGTGGACAAATGGTTGTTATAATTACATATGGACTCTGACTGGACCTGGAAGCTGAGGCGTAGAGAGAAATATTTTGCTCCCTCTCTGAGTCTTTGGTGCTCTGTGTCCATCTGCTGTATTCCCCATTCCAACCTCTGGAACTTATCTGCTGACGCTGGTTTTCTACATCTTCATTGTCCAGCTTGCCTATTTGCGTAGGTTACTTCTCCTAGATTATCTTTGTCCCCTTTCTACAGCACACATTTTTTTCTCTAACTTGTATTTTAATCTCATGTATAACATAGGAAGCCTTGCCTCTGTTGGGGTAAGGAAAGCATTTTCCTCTTTTCTCCTCAGAGCAACTCCTTCATTTGGGAATATGTAACTAATATGATTGAGGGAATTGGGACCTGGGCTGCCAAGAATTTACCACTCGTTCTTATTCTCATTCTCTTGTTCTTTCTGTTTCTCACTAGTTTCACTTCAGAGGGAAAGAAAGAAATCCTTTTTTTTTTCTTTTTTGGCCGCACCACGCAGCATGGGGAATCTTAGTTCCCCAACCAGGGATTGAACCCGCAGTGGAAGTGCATAGTCTTAACTGCTGGACCACCAGGAAAGTCCTGAAAGAAGTCTTGATTTTAAATTCCAAGCTGTATTCTGGCTTTACCAGAATGACAGCTGTTAAATTTCCCCTTTTGATTTCTATGTATATTGATCTACTGGTTCAAGATCCATAAGGCAGTGATTCTCAACTGGAAGTGATTTTGATAGGGGACATTTGACAATGTCAGAAAACATTTGTGATTGTCAGGACTGAAGAAGGAGATTCTACTGGCTTCTGGTCATTAGAGTTCAAGGATGCTGCCAAACATCATTCAGTGCACCAGGTAACAACCCGCGTTAAAAATAACAATAATAATACTGCTATATTTAAAATAGATAACCAACAAGGAGCTACTGTATAGCACCAGGAACTCTGCTCAATACTCTGTAATAACTTATATGGGAAAAAAAATTCGATAAAGAGTAGATACATGTATACGTACAACTGAGTCACTTTGCTGTACACCTGAAGCTAACACAGCATTGTTAATCAACTATACTCCAGTATAAAGTAAAAATTAAAAAAATTTTTTCTAGCCCCAAATGTCAGTAGTGCCAAAGTTGAAAAATTCTGCCATACGAGAAGTAAAGGGTTTGAGATTAATTATTGCCTTTTTATTCAAAAACTATTTCATTACCGTTTCTAACTATCTAATCTCTCAATTACACCCTTCCAGATTCCCAGGGAAAGATATGAATGGTGAAGCCTATTTTTGAACTAGGCTCCACAAAGCACAGCCTTCTGCCAGTCCAAGGGTTCAAGTTCCTTAGTCCAACCCGAACAACTATGACTCACAAGGTATCAGCTATGATTATAAAATAAAACATGGACATGTTAGCTCTTGTCTCTAAAAAAGGTAGATAATTTTTTTAGAAGGAGATGTGATTAGGTAGGAATCATAAAACATGTTCAGACCAAAAAAATAAAATATAATTTCCTTAATACTTAATAACTTTTAATTGATGACAAAAATCAAGTGAGTCTTCTATCATGTACATTTTAAGCCAATATGATTCAGTAATATTGTTTTGGATATTCAGTTACTATATTTGTGAGAACACTTAATTTTTATTATCTCTGAGAAAAAGGAAAAAACTAATTACATATTGGATTAATTTGTGAGTTTCCTATCCTTAGGTACCCTGGGGGTCTATAATTCTTACTTCCAGGAACTCTTTGTAAGCCTTTTTTCCAGAAAAGAGTTTCAGACCAGGAATGCAGAGGCAAAGCAGAACACATTGTAGATGCTAATATTCACTAGAAGAGGAGCAAGGGAGCTGTTTTCGAAGGAGTGTTGTGCACAGATTCTGTTATGACTTTAATGGAAACAGTGCATGTCATTCCCACACAGCTTGCTGAGTACTTGCCCCTGAGAATATAGTGATTAGAATGAATGATGTGCTGGGATTAAAACACTTTACTGTTTAGTTCTATTTGTTGGGAAACATTTACTGATTCTAGCCCTGGTTTCCCTTATGATATGATTAGGCAGAGAGGAGTCACTTTCCTGAGGAAACTGAGGTCACAGTGTTCTCTCACGATATAAAGCTCGTGAGGCATGTGGAAGAGCTGAGATCATGGATTTGGAAAGGATCGCCGTAGAGTTGTTAAAATAAAATTTTCTACAGATAACTTACTGATCTAGTTGACTTCTATTCAGTGATTCATGACTTGGGTACTGTTTAATCTAACAGGTAGAAAGGAGCTCTGAAGAGCAGTACAAGGTGAGAGCTTTTTATAGACCAAAGTGAGCAGGGTCAAGGACGATGTACTGGTCATTTGCTAATGGGTTAATGAGAGTTCCTTTCCTTATATGGAACAAGGAGCTGGATAAGGGTTTGGTAAGCAGGCAAGCATGATTGGTTGGTTGACCTGGGCCTTCCTTTGCTTGGAGAGCCCAGGTAGGGAAACTTAGATAAATTTTGGTTTGCTGATGTGGGGCTTAGCATGAGTGATTCCATCTTGGACCTAATCTGGTTACTTTGACAGAGTCCTTGGCCTATCACATAGTCTTTACTATGCAAATAGGGCCAGTCACTTCAGAATTTTGAGAATTGATCTCAGTATCTTTCTACTGAAGACAATAACTGCTTTCCAGCATTGTGGCAAGACATTTAAGAGCTTCCATCACAGCTCCAGTGCAACTTAACCACGTAACCAGTTCTGTGAATGCTGTCATGTTCTGGAATATTATCGTGCCTCACTTTTCTGTTTTGTAAATTTGGGAAGATTGTATCTGCTTCACAGGGTTTTTTGAGAAAGAAATGAGTTACTAATAATGACTGCAAAGCACTTGTGACAGTGTCTGTCTCAAATGTTATTATCATTGTTAATGCACGTTGAGCTTTTAGCTCAGTGCTTGAAAACCTGGCAATCATTCAGTCAATGGTAGCTAGTTTTTACACAGTGCCCGGTATTATTATTGCTAGAAACAAAGAAAAATAACAATTTACGTCAAGGGAGAATCCAGTAAATGATCTATGAAGGTCTGTTATTGCCTAAACCAACATATGCTTTGTGATAGTGATTAGGCTGGGTGGGAGCCATCAGTCAAGCCAGAAGGATGAGGCAAATGAGGAAACCTTTTCAGAAGACATGTGGATGATTCTAGGGAGCTGGATGACGTTTTGGTTGGGGGCATAACTTCACAGTAATTGAACACTCCCCAAATATCATTTTTAAAGTAAACTTACCTTATTACTGTTAGTTGGAGGCATAAATTTCCACTCTGTGAATGCCCTGTGCATTTGTGGATCCGATTGCAGGGTTAAACAAAATCAACAGAGTCCTTCCATCCCATTCATTTCTAATGCAACCTGTATTGCTACCATCAGCAGCAAAATAAAATCTTTTCCATTTACCTCTGACTCAAAAAGCAGAGGGAGAGGCATTTTGAGATAGTTTAAATAGGGAAATGGAGACTTAGAGGTTAAGTGATGGGTTTAATGACAGTGGTGCTTCATGTTAGTACTGTATTTCATTTTTCAAAGTATATCCTCATAAATAATCTCCTTGGATCTATACAACTAAATAGAATAGAAACAAGAATATAAGACTGTTATCTCCATATAATAAATTAGAAAGCTGATGTTTCTCTATCAGATGTATACTCAGGCTAAACTGGAGACATTGATTCCAGCTCTCACTGTTACGTAGGGGAGCTTCTCTTGCTATCATTGTAAAGCCTACAGCATTTCCCCAGCATTGACTTTATTCTGATTTCTTTAAAAATAAACTCCTGGGCTTCCCTGGTGGCTCAGTGGTTGAGAGTCTGCCTGCTGATGCGGGGAACATGGGTTCGTGCCCAGGTCCGGGAAGATCCCACATGCCGCGGAGCAGCTGGGTCCGTGAGCCACGGCCGCTGAGCCTGCGCGTCCGGAGCCTGTGCTCTGCAACAGGAGAGGCCACAACAGTGAGAGGCCCGCGTATCACAATAAATAAATAAATAAATAAACTCCTGCTAGTCTTTCTTGAGTTAGATGCTGATAGACCTAAGAAAATGAGTCTAATTCCTCTTCCCCATTAGCCCTAAAGCTAACATACCTGCAGATCTTCTAAGTTACTCTTTTCTCTAAATCAGACTTCCCTCAGTAGTCTGAACTTATCTATCACAAATTCTAGAACTTTCATCATAC
>NW_021703475.1:0-1322 GCF_005190385.1 Monodon monoceros | reverse complement strand
TAAGAATCTTTACAAACAATTTTCCATTTTCTAGCAATTTTTTTTTTTACATTTTACACATTGACATCAAGCATAGTTTTGCCATATCTTAAATGATGACTGCTAATCTACTTCTTTTTTGTTTTACTAAAACCATTTACCCTTTTATCTCCTTCACTCCTTACTTCACTAACTTTTGATCTAAAAAAATAAAAGTGAATATATCATGAGGCTTGACCCATTGCAATTTTCCTACTCTATTAATCTCTACTTTCTTATCCTGTCACTATAGATCCACTGACTAACCAAAAAAAAAAAAAAAAATGCAAGTAACTAATTAAGATAGTGTGTCTATCATTTTACCTCTTATTATTTCTTTGTATCTTCATAGTAATCCTATATGATTATCAATTTTTTTTACTCTCATTTTACAGATGAATAACCTGACACTCAAAGTCACAAAATACGGAAGTGGTAGAAGTGGGTTTCAAACCCATTCATTCTGATTCGATACTTGTTTTTTGATCACAGCTCTCTATTAAACCCTTACCAATCATTTGAACTACCCTTCTGTTCAAATTCCTCATACCTTAAAGCTTCCCATGAATTAACTATTAAAAGATGTCATTAATATAGAGTAACCTCTATGTCACTTCTATCCTCTTTCTCAGCTCTTGACCTTGCCTTGTACTTCACTAGAATTATTAGGGTCAGAAGACACAAGATAGGTATTTTCTTTGTCAATCACATAGTATTTTTTATTCAGAAACTCAACTACATGCTTCCTTTTCCTCAGTTCCAAAGGCTGGGTGCTCATTTCTTTTGCAAGGTTATATCAACTGTCTCTGCATTGGGTTCTATCTTCTTCCATCTGTTTCAGTACTGAAATATTGCCCTATATTTAGGACTTTCTCTCTTCTACATTTTTAGTTCTCTTATCAGTTGCTCTTTTCTCTGTATGTATAAAAATACTTAAGTATTTCCCATAGTGGTTAAAAAATAAATAAAAAACAACAACAAAAATATTCTCAAACCTGTGTACTCCTGTAACCATTTATTGAAATAAAGAAATATCTAAAGCTGCCTAGTAAATGTAGTCATAATAATCAATGCCAAGATATACCCAAAGTGAAATTATTAGACCTTTTGAATAAAGAGTCTTAGCATACTCAAGACAAAATAATAATAATTTATTGAACTACTATGTGTGTGTACCCAGTTTATTCCTTATCATTCCATTGTGTGACTGTAGCAAAATCTGTGTATTCATTCTATTACTGATGGACATTAAGGTTATTTCCATTTTTTGGCTACATTATATGTAGTGTTGATACCAATAGTTT
>NW_021703474.1:0-6955 GCF_005190385.1 Monodon monoceros | reverse complement strand
CCCTGCATCGGCAGGCGGACTTTCAACCACTGCGCCACCAGGGAAGCCCAGCCCTGGGTGTTTGGACTGCTGTTTTATTTGTAAGGTTTTAAGAAAGTGTTTCACTGTGGAAACATTTCAAACTTGCATAAAAGTAGAGTGAATCGTAAAAGGAATCACTAGATTCTCATCATCCAGTTTCAACGAGTGTCAGCCTGTGGCTCACCGTGCCCCCCTCACCCCCCCCCCGTACTTTTTTTCTTATTGTGGTAGAATATATAAAACTTACCATTTTTAACCATTTAAGGGCTCAGTTCAGGGTCATTAGGCACATTCACATTGTTCTGCAATCATCACCATCATCGTCTCCAGAAATTTTTCATCTTCCCAAACTGAAACTCTGTCCCCATTAAGGACTAACTCCTCCTTCTCCCTCCCCTGGCTCTGGGAACCTCTATTCCGCTTTCTGTGTCTATGAATTTGACTATCTAGGTGCCTCATATAAGTGGAGTAAAAATACTTGGCCTTCTGTGTCTGACTTCTTTCACTTAGCATAATGTTTTCAAGGTTCACTGAAGTTGTAGCAGGCGTCAGCACTTCATTTCTTTAGAAGGCTGAATAATACTGCATTGTATGTGCGTCCCACATTTTGTTTATCCATTCATCTGTCGATGCACATTTGCTCACGTGTTTTTGAGCAAATTCCAGACATCATCTTGTTTTGTCCACAGATGTGTCCAAGTTCTCTTAAAGATGAGGACTTTTTAAAAAAAAGCATCATAGCCGTAGCATGATCCCATGCAGACAAGTTAACAGGAAGTAATTCCCTTGTGTTGTCCAGTATCTAAGCAGGGTCCACGTTGGTCTGATTTTTCTCGTGAACGTCTTCCTGAAGTTGGTTTGCTTGAATTAGGATCCAAGAAAGGCTGCTGTAAGTCTCCTTTAATTCTTTTTTCTCTCTCTGGCCCTTTGTTTGTGGAAGAAACTGGGTCGTTGTGCTGGAGAATGTCTCACATGCTGACGTGGATGGTGGGTCTCTGTGTGTCCCTCTTTCCCCCAGGCTGGACCCGACTCGAGTTCAGTTTTTGGCAGGAAGGGCTCAGAGGGCGCCATGTCCTTCCTGTGACATTGCATCGGGCGGGAGGCATGGCAGTCACCGCCATCACTTTATGTTTTGCTTGTTTTTTCTCCTTTACACTTATTGTTACTCTTTACTTTGAAACTTTCTTGAACTTACAGAAACATAGGAGTATTTCAAAGCATTCCTGTGCACCCTTCACCTAGAGACCCCATTCAGGTTTCCCAACAGATGGGACCCACGGCTCCAGCCTCTTGCTCTTGGGGCGCGACCCCATCCAGGATCACACGATGGCCCGTCGCCAATCTGGATCAGTTCTGGGGTCTTTCCTTAGCATTTGCAGCCTCGACATGTTTGAATATTCCAAAGTAGTCTTTTGTCAAATGCCTCTCAATTTGGGTTTGTCTGATGTTTCCTCATAGCAAGTTATGCATTTTGACTGGAAAATCACAGAAATAATGCTGAGTTCTTCTAAGGGAATCCTGTGTTTGGGGGGGTTGGTTCATGATGGAGGTCTGTCCACGTTTATCCACTGATAACAATGTGCATTCGTGGATTCCTATTTTATTCAAAGCCAGACCCGTTACTATCATTATTTACTTTCATCCTCAGCTACCCCTGCGTTTCTGGAAGTCGCTTTTGTCACTGAACCATCTATGACAGAGCTTGTCCCACAGCAGGACCTACAGACCCCTCCTCTCTGAATGTGGCTCACTTGTCCCATGATGTGACAGTTCTATTGATGGTCCCTTAATCTGCCTCTACCTTCCCCCAACAGCAGTGTGGCGAATATCCCTGTGCAGGGACCTTGTTCCCTGTGGGAGGCATTCTATTTTAGAAACCTCGAATCGCTGGAAATTTCTTCCTCCTTTTGAACCAAATCCACCTCCTTGCAGCTTCCACCTACCCAGTCCTGCTGGCAGGAGCCATGAGCTCTAATGCTTGTCCACCCAGCGGGTCACAGAACCGGTGAAGAAGCGCTCGGGTCCGGCACAGCTTCCCGTCTCCAGGTACCAGACGTGGCCCTTCCAGCTCCCCGCTGCCCTGGCCTCCGACCCCGCGCCAGCCCCGCTCTCATCACAGCCTGGTCTGCAGGTGCCAGGCCCACAGTGAACTCAGCCCTACCCATGGCCTGACCACAGGGGCCAGCAGGCCTCCCACCTCCTTTCTTTTGGACCCCAGGTCTGAGTACCAGTTGCTGACCCTTGCATTTGGCAGCCACGACCTACTGCTGACCCAGCTGGACTTCGGTCTGGCCGAGCCTGCAGGGCCTGTGAGAGATGACGCAGCTTTTTTATTTGCACCATCAACTGAACTCTCTCCGCAACCCTGGAAATAGGCGTGACCATCCACGTTTACAAATGATGAGGTTACCCGTGCCACGCAGAGGGCCCCCTCAGGGTAGTGCAGGGGCCCTTTGTGTGGCTGTGAGCAGAACCTCAAGGGAGAGTTGGGGGCCCCAGGCTGGTTGCAGAGGAGCTGTCCCCACCCCAGTCCAGAAGGGGCGAGGGAAGGAAGAAATTTCTGGAACCAGAAGGAGAGAGTCGTGTGGCTTCCGTCTCCCCGAGAGGAGCAGGGGTCTCTGATGAAGGGACACAGCCAGTGGTGGGCAGGGGGGTGGGAGGATGGCCAGCGGGTAGATGCCCGACAGTGCCCTCCTTCCTCCCTCCAGTCTCCCACGGGGCTCCCCATTAGCCAGCCCTCCCCCCCATCCCCACCCTCGAGCCAGTGGAGCCACATAGGCCAGCCTTGCCGGGGCAGGGAGGACAGGTTGGGGGGGCAGGTGGAAGATTCTGGCACAGAGGTTTAGTGAAGGGCCTGAGGTCTGAGAAGGAACTGGGGTGGGGGTGGTGGTGGCTAACACAGGGGTTCTAGACCAGGGGTCTCAGCTCACCCCCCCTCCTTCCCCCTCCCCCAACCACGTGCTCTCTTTAAATCGTGGGCACCCCCAGCTCTGTGCCTGGTAGGCTGAGCCCCTGTCACGCCAGCCCATGGGTCAGGTGGGTGAGTGAGTGACACCCTCTGTGCTCAGCCCGCAGAGCAAGTGCCCAGGGAAGCTGGTGCAAAGCCCGTGGTCCTGGGCCGAGCCAGGGCGCTGCAGGACCCGCCTGTGCAGCATCTCCGCCCCACGGTGCTGGTGTGTGTTCCTCCTCAGCACATGGCCCATCTGGAAAAAGCCATCTCTTCTGATGGATGTTGTTTTCCTGCAGAGCAGGTGGCGGGGCCACTCCGCTCAGTTTATTTCCCTACTTGATCTGCTTTGCTGGTTGAAATGGAAAGTGTCAGGCTGAGTATCAGTTAGAATTAAGTTCCAGTGCAAAAGAGGACGGAGGGAAAGTGAGAGGGGTGGAGGGAGGGAAGGGAAAAGGGGAAGAGGAAAGAAGGGAGAGAAGGAAAGGGGGAGAGAAGGAAAGGGGGAGTGAAGGAAGAATAGGGAAAGACATGCGAGAGAAAAACAGGTCTTTCACCAGACAGATCATTTCCCGTCCACATATTAAAAAAGAAAACTCCAGAGGGAGCAGCTGCAGGCTGGTGTGGCTACTATATGGTCATCAGTACCTCACGCTTCTCCTGTTGTGCTGTTCTGTCATTCCTAGCACAGTGCCTCATGGTCTAAAATGGCTGCTCGAGCTGCAGCCATCGTGTCTGCATTCTAGCCAGCAAGAAGGAGAAAGGAGGAGACAGAGCCAGTCCTTTTGTTTTGAGTTGAATGAATAAAAGGGACATAACATTTCGCCTTACAGTTCATTTGTTTGAAAAGTAGCTTCTCTCCCTGAGAGAGTCCTCTGCAAGGATGCACGCCAGCTCTTAATGTTGGGCGCCTCTGGGGACGGGGATGGGGTGGTGCCCCGATTCTCGCCTGATGGTAGACTCCCACGATTACCAGGAGATGCCTCCAAGAGGTGCAGCCGGAGCCCAAGCCAGTGGGGAGTGAGGAGCTGTGTGCATGAGGTGAAGAGGATGGAGGTGTTGACCTCAAGGGGCAGCCCTGTGGGGAAGCCTAAGCCTTGCAGAGGCCGTCCTGCCAGGGAGGAGTTAGGAATTAGACTGGTGTGGGACCCTGGGGGGAAGGTCTGGGGAGGCAGATTTCAACTCAGTGTTATAAAGCACTTTCACATTGAAAGCTCTGAAAGAGGCAACACGGTGGCTTTTCTCTGGGCGTTTGGGGTGTAGGGGACAACCTCCCGCACCTCTAAGCGCACTTCCTAGAATAGAGATCGGGGACTCTTCTGGTCCACGAAGGAGTTCCTGAAAACTGGCAAGGTGTAGGGGAGTGAAGCCCGGGATCCCGCATGTGGGGTTCATTAACCTTTGTTGCGCGTGATCGGTCTGTGCCAGGTGCTGTCGCAAGAGTTCCCTGGGCTTGCCCAGTCCTTCAAGCCCCTGCACCCGCAGCCCAGCAAGCAGGGGCTGGCGGCCGTCTGTCCACAGCCTGCAGGGACAGAGGCTTGACCTGGACAGCACGTCCGTCTGGTGGACCAGACCGGAGCAGAGATACGTAGGCCAAGAGTCAGGCGTGGTTTCCACCCCTACACAGACTGGGTGGCCCCACGAGGGTGTCGGCGTAGCTGAAGGAAGACGGGTTTCCAGGGCACAGGGAGGGACTTGGCCCGCATCTGGGGAAGGGAGAGTCCCAGAGGCCCGGCCCCTCCAGGAGGTGCCCAGGGCAGTGGGTACCAGCTCTGCCCCACAACGTTCTGGGCCCACTGGCTGCGGACGCCCATCCAGCGCAGGATGGAGGACCCAGACCTCTTAGCTGGGGCTGCGGAGCGTCTGCTTCATGCAGCCCCTGCTGTCTGGCCCTGCGCCGGCCGAGACACTGCCTGTTTATGACCCGGCTTCCCGTGCAGATCCATCTAGAGGGAGAGACTGCACAGGTAACGCTGACAGGCGTCTTCCGGTCCCCCGACATGCGGAATCTTCAGTAACGGTCAGTACAGCAGCCTTCTGGTTTCCCAAGCTCGGCTAGCAAGCCGGGGTCTGCGCTTGTTCTGCGTCTTTGAGACTGGCAGACCCCGGAGGAGCAGAATTAGGGGGACAAGGGGACGAAGGCCACCCCAGGAGGCCTCCTGGGGTGGGCTACCTGGTCTCCCCAGCCACCCTGAGGTCCACATTCCAGATCCTTCTCCGCAGTGGCACGTGCTGCTGGTTGGGGTATCAGGATGGGGTTGGGGATTCTGGGGGTGGAAACTCCTTGCTAGCATCCCCCCAGCCCTTCTGGAAGGTGGGTTGCCCTTTACGAATAACGAACAGAAAGCAAGTACTCAGCTGGGAGAGTCATGGCAGGCCGAGGCCCTCTGTCTCGGGGGCCTGTCAGACAGCCCCGCAGACACTAAGCAGCCTGAGCTCCTGCAGGCGTGCAGGTGCTGATGCCCGCCGCCCGCCGCCTGGAGAAGGAGGAGGGCAGTTCTCAAAGGAAACCCGTTGGCAGCTCCGGTCTGAGTCCCCTTGTGCTGTGTGTTGGAGAACGTTGGTTCTGAAGCCAGAAGGGGGTCTTGGAGCTCCTAATTCAACCCCTCACGGGACAATAAGCCCAGTGCTTGCTCCTTCCTCTGGTGGGTGCTGGTAGATTTAGCAACCAGCTGGCCTGGGGGAGAGCCCTGATTCCTTAGTGCTGGCCCATTACCATGGAAGCGCTCCCACCAAGGCCGATCTCGAGCTGCCAACGTGGCCTCACCAAACGTGGAGTTGGAAAGGAGTGCCCCTCTGTGGGTCTGGAACCCTGATGGACTGGGCTGAAGGTCACTTGTCCTCCAACTGCATACAGAGAGGGGCAGAAATTAACCCCTGTTCCAGGGAAGCCATAAGCAAAAGAAGCCTTTGGGAAGTTTCAAAGGTATCTCTTGAAGCCAACAACTGTGCCTCGCCTGAGGACGTGCGGCATACAGGAGAGCACAGTCAAGGCGGCGCGTGGCCGTGGGTGAGCCACGGAGGAATGGGACAGCTCAGGGTCACTCGTGGCCCCCAGGGACCTGCTGTGCTCTGGGAACCTGGCTGCATCATTGCAATCTTGTTGACTGTAGTTTTGAGTCTTTTCATGTTTTCCAGTGAGTAGTGCAAGAATTGAACGTAAGAAGTGGGTCGCAAAGAGTAGAGAGCCACTGCTCTGCGGATTGAGGGCTTTGAAGCCACTACAAAATAGCACTTTGCTGTCAAAACCCGGGCTTTAGAAACATCAGTGGGCGGAGCGGTCTGGAAAGGGCCAACAGTGTGAGCTCAGTCCTGTGGCTGGGGGGTGGGGGGTGGCGACAGCAGTCCTGCTGCAGAGGGTTTGGAAGGCACGGTCACTGAGCCTCAGCTGGCTCTTCGGTCACGCGGGGATCGTAACCTCCGCCTCGGAATTGTCGGCAGAATCAAATGGAATCAAATGCTGGTGATGAAATGCTCAGCATTATAGTCGGTTTAAAAGGTCACTGTTAAAAGCAGGCTGAAAGGCTGTTGGCTGACGGTAACAGCAGGAGACTTACACCCTAAAAGTCATTTGTAAAAATAGGTTCCTGGCTTTTGAGATCAGTTGAGCTTCTATCCAGACCTCAGAATAAAATAGTGACAAAGTCAAAAATGATTCTGTGTTCGACTTTGGAGTCCAGGCTACTTTGAGAAGTGGGAGTGAATGCCGTTCTGAGAATTCGTCATGAAGTAAAACGTTGAATAAGGGAATTTAAAATTTTTTATCTTTTGGAGAAAGAGGCAAATTATAAAAAAGGTTGATGACCTTAGGCTTCCAGGGGCCGTCCTGGGCTGGTGTGGGTCCACCCCGTCTCACCCATCTACAGAGAACGCTCTTGATCTGTAGAAGCGGAAGTGCTTCCAGGTCCTCGGAAGCCTCCGTCTCAGGAAACTGCCATGGCGCTTGTGTTGAGTGCGAGTCATCCATCCCAGCGCCAGGGACTCTGG
>NW_021703473.1:0-1408 GCF_005190385.1 Monodon monoceros | reverse complement strand
TCCCCTAATCCTAACCCATACACTAACACTAACCCAGAATCTAACACCTATTCTAACCCTAAACCGTTGTTGTACCCTGAACCATCTCCATTCTCTAACCCTAACCCTTTCCCGAAGCCTTACCCTAACCTGTCCCCTTATCCTAACCCGTACACTAACTCTAACCCATACCCTAACAACAATGCCATCCCTAAACCTTTTTCATACACTCATCTGTACCCTAAACCATCCCCTTTCCCTAACTCTAACCTTTCCCCTAACCCTAACCGTTACCCGAAACTTTACCTTAATCCTGACCCATACCCTAACACTAACCCATACCCTAACACATTCGCTATCCCTAATCTGTTCTCGTATCCTAACCTCTACCTTACGCCGTCCCTGTTCCCTAACCCTAACCCTAGCCCTAACCCTATCCCTTGCTCAAAGCCTTTCCCTAACCCGTACCCAAATCCTAACCCGTACACTAACATTGTCCCATACCCCAACACGTACATTAACCCTAAACCTTTGACATACCCTACCCTGTACCCTAACCTGTACCCATTCCCTAACCCTAACTCTAATCCAAACCCTAACCCTTACCTCAAGCCTTACCCTAACATGTACCCTCATCCTAACCCGTACATTAATACTAACACGTACCCTAACACATATGCTAACCCTAAACCATTGTCGTACGCTAATCTGTACCCTAACCTGTACCCATTCCGCAACTCTAACCCTAAGCCAAAGCCTTACCCTAACAATTACCCTAATTCTGACCCATACACTGACCTGTACTCTAACACTTATGGTAACACTAAAACGTTGTGGTACCCTAAACTGTATCCTAAACCATACCTGTTCCCTAACCATAACCCTAACTCGAAGCATTACCCTAACCCGTACCCTAATCCTAAACCATACCCTAACACTAACCCGTACCCTAACATGTACGCTAACACTAAACCTTTGTCGTATCCTAAACCGTACTTGTTACCTAACCCTTACCCTAACCCTAAACCCACTTATAGCCCTATAGCTCAAGAAAATTAAAATAACAAGAAACAACCACCCCAATGTTTAGGGCTGCTCTGTTTACAAGAGCCTCCACTATGGTACATATCAAATATCCTAGAAAGAGAAAAATGGAAAAAGAAGTTTTCGTACTTATGTACAATGGAATATCACTCAGCAGTGAAATGAATGTCATCAGGCCCATAGGAGCATAATGAATGGATTTAGGTACGATGATTCTAAGGAAATAAGTCACACAGAAAAAGAAACTTATCAGAAGATATCACTTATAGAGGGAATGTAAACTTGGCTACACATGAACTGAATTACAAAACAGAACAGAGTCTCACATTTAGAAAACAAACTTATGCTTGCTTAAGGGGAAAGGTGAGTTGGGGTGCTGCGTAAA
>NW_021703472.1:0-2778 GCF_005190385.1 Monodon monoceros | reverse complement strand
GATTGGGTTGTTTGTTTTTTTGATACTGAGCTGCATGAGCTGCTTGTAAATTTTGGAGATTAATCCTTTGTCGCTTGCTTCGTTTTCAAATATTTTCTCACATCCTGAGCATTGGCTTTTCGTCTTGTTTATGGTTTCCTTTGCTGTGCATAAGCTTTAAAGTTTCATTAGGTCCCATTTGTTTATTTTTGTTTTTATTTCCATTTCTCTCGGAGGTGGGTCAAAAAGGATCTTGCTGTGATTTATGTCATCGATTGTTCTGCCTGTGTTTTCCTATCAGAGTTGTATAGTATCTGGCCTTACAGTTAAACCTTTAATCCATTTTGAGTTTATTATGGTGTATGGCATTAGGTATTCTAATTTCATTCTTTTACATGTACTGTCCAGTTTTCCCAGCACCACTTATTGAAGAGGCTATCTTTTCTCCATTGTATATCCTCACCTCCTTTATCAAAGATAAGGTGACCATATGTACGTGGGTTTATGTCTGAGCTTTCTATGCTGTTCCATTGATCTATATTTCCGTTTTTGTGCCAGTACCATACTGTCTTGATTACTGTAGCTTTGTAGCATAGTCTGAAGTCAGCCAGCCTGATTCCTCCAGCTTTGTTTTCCTTTCTCAAAATTGCTTTGGCTATTCGGGGTCTTTTGTGTTTCTATACAAATTGTGATTTTTTTTGTTCTAATTTTGTGAAAAATGCCATTGGAAGTTTGATGGGGATTTCATTGAATCTGTAGATTGCTTGAGGTAGTAGAGTCATTTTCACAATGTTGATTCTTCCAACCCAAGAACATGGTATATCTCTCCATCTGCATGTATCATCTTTAATTTCTTTCAGCAGTGTCTTCTAGTTTTCTGCATACAGGTCTTTTGTATCCCTAGGTAGGCTTATTCCTAGGTATTTTATTCTTTTTGTTGCAGTGGTAATGGGAGTGTTTCCTTAATTTCTCTTTCAGATTTTTCATCATTAAGGTATAGGAATGCAAGAGAATTCTGTGTGTTAATTTTGTATCCTGCTAATTTACCAGATTCATTGATTAGCTCTAGTAGTTTTCTGGTAGCATCTTTAGGAATCTCTTTGTATAGTATCATGTCATCTGCAAACAGTGACAGTTTTACTTCTTCTTTTCTGATTTGGTTTCCTTTTATTTCTTTTTCTTCTCTGATTGCTGTGGCTAAAATTCCAAAACTACGTTGAATAATAGTGGTGAGAGCGGGCAATTTTGTCTTGTGTCTGATCTTAATGGAAATGGTTTCAATTTTTCACCATTGAGAACGATGTTGCATATGGGTTTGTCATATATGGTCTTTATCATGTTGAGGTAATTTCCCTCTAGGCCTACTTCCTGGAGAGTTTTTTTGTTTTTTATTTTTTACATCTTTATTGGAGTATAATTGCTTTACAATGGTTTGTTAGTTTCTGCTTTATGACAAAGTGAATCAGTTATACATATACATATGTTCCCATATCTCCTCCCTCTTGCGTTTCCCTCCCTCCCACCCTCCCTATCCCACCCATCCAGGTGGTCCCAAAGCACCAAGCTGATCTACATGTGCTATGCGGCTGCCCCCCACTAGCTATCTAATTTACATTTGGTAGTGTATATATATCCATGCCACTCTCTCACTTTGTCACAGCTTACCCTTCCCCCTCCCCATATCCTCAAGTCCATTCTCTAGAAGGTCTGTGACTTTATTCCCATCTTACCCTTAGGTTCTTCATGACATTTTTTTTTCTTAGATTCCATATATATGTGTTAGCATATGGTATTTGTCTTTGTCTTTCTGACTTCACTCTCTCCATGACACTCTCTATGACAGACTCTAGGTCCATCCACCTCACTACAAATAACTCAATTTCGTTTCTTTTTATGGCTGAGTAATATTCCATTGTATATATGTGCCACATCTTCTTTATCCATTCATCCTATGATGGACACTTAGGTTGCTTCCATCTCCTGGCTACTGTACACTGAACATTTCATACTGTGCAGTGAACATTTTGGTACATGACTCTTTCTGAATTATGGTTTTCTCAGGGTATATGCCCAGTAGTGAGATTGCTGGGTCATATGGTAGTTTTATTTGTAGTTTTTTAAGGAACCTCCATACTGTTCTCCATAGTGGCTGTACCAATTCACATTCCCAATAGCAGTGCAAGAGTGTTCTCTTTTCTCCACACCCACTCCAGCATTTATTGTTTCTAGATTTTTTGATGATGGCCATTCTGACTGGTGTGAGATGATATCTCATTGTAGTTTTGATTTGCATTTCTCTAATGACTAATGATGTTGAGCATTCTTTCATGTGTTTGCTGGCACTCTGTATATCTTCTTTGGAGAAATGTCTATTTAGGTCTTCTGAACATTTTTGGATTGGGTTGTTTTGGTTTTTTGTTATTGAGCTGCATGAGCTGCTTGTAAATTTTGGAGGTTAATTCTTTGTCAGTTGCTTCATTTGCAAATATTTTCTCCCATTCTAAGGGTTGTCTTTTCGTCTTGTTTATGGTTTCCTTTGCTGTGCAAAAGCTTTGAAGTTTCATTAGGTCCCATTTGTTTATTTTTGTTTTTATTTCCATTTCTCTAGGAGGTGGGTCAAAAAGGATCTTGCTGTGATTTATGTCATAGAGTGTCCTGCCTATGTTTTCCTCTAAGAGTTTGATAGTTTCTGGCCTTACATTTAGGTCTTTAATCCATTTTGAGCTTATTTTTGTGCATGGTGTTAGGGAGTGATCTAGTCTCATACTTTGACATGTACCTGTCTAGTTTTCCCAGCAC
>NW_021703471.1:0-3473 GCF_005190385.1 Monodon monoceros | reverse complement strand
AGATCAAAGAAAACAAACGAGTCCTCTCGTATAAGAGTAAGAGGGTTGAGGAAGAGGGTAAAGCACAAGCCCAAAGTCAGGGAAATCTGGAAATGAGACTCAAGATGAGATCCCAAGTTACAAAGGCAAGAGCATCAGCAGTCTTGCTATGAAGAGGGCTGATATATCAGAATCTGATTCTTATGGGATACAGACCATGTGGTCCTTGGAAGGGGTGACCTGGACCAGAAAAGGGATCAGGATGACTGGATGTGTCCCTGGCACATGGCAGTGTGACAAGATCTGGCTTCGTAACCTGTCTCAACTGGGTTAGAGCTATGTCGGCACGCTTTGCCGGCTGTGTGTGTTTGGGCAAAGTCACGTCGGGGAGATGCAATGTTGTCATCTCCACGTGAAGATGATCCTGCCTGGGTTGTGGTTTTATGAAGATCAGGTAACATACGCGAGCCCCTCCTACAGCATCTGGCGCATAGTGGGATGCTTGCATTTTGTCCACGTCATTGGCATAGTCGGAGGGCTTCCTGTGACCAAGCTTAGCCTGTTTTCCGAACGTGCTTTAACCCATTTCCCTCCCGAGGGCAGAGTTTTCAGCTGCATCAGCCCAGATTTCAGGATTCCTCTGGAGACTCCTAATTACAAATGGTCTGTCCCTTTGTCCCACCAGTAAACTTGTTTGCCCCGGTTTCCTGATTGTTTGCTCAGAAAACAACTTGTTCATATTCAAGGAGCCCAGAGGACTTTGTACAGCAGAGGCCTTCAGAGCCTCCAGGATGCTGCTAGTATAGACAGTGCAACACCACTGGGGACTGCTGGCAGGCACTGATGCAGAGGGGAGAATTTGTGTAGTAATGGGAAAGAGAGAGAGGAGTCTTGGTTGAACTGAGAGCTGGGAGTGAAGACGATGTAGCTGAGAGATATGGCAGAGCATATCTGATCCCCAGTGTGGCCAGAGGTAGAGCCAGGGAAAGACAGAGGTCTTTGCTAGAAACTTTGTGAGTCTAGACACAGCAAAAACTAATTAGAGTCTCAGTTAACCAAGATTGGTGCTGGATTGGGACGGTGGTCATTCTTTTGCTTTGGGCCAGTTCCAGCACCTCCCTGGCACACACTCCCTGGCTACTGGCACATCTGCACAAACGTTGGACTTCTTTCCACGAGGACTTGATACTAAGACAGCAATAAGGCTCCTTCAGACAGCTCCATGGCAACAGGTATTGACAGTGTGAGGCGAGCAGGCGAGAGGGACATGGTTTTCTAGTAGCTGGAGTGGTTTGCTCAGCAATTGGGGCCACTCCAGGGAGTCGTGGCTGCAGTCACAGGCTGATGGAGCTGAAGATGCCAGGGACGAGAGTGACACGGAGGAGACGGAGGACCGGTGACGAAGAGCACAGGATGTCTCAGTGTCACAGAGGGAGGGTCCCTGTCCATCCAGCGGCAACGGGCTCTGGAAAATTTCAGGATTATTTATTTGTCCCACACAGACTAAATTCGAGCCAGTAAGGAGGCTTAAGATGATCCAGTTAATGACGTGCAAACAGCAGTGTCCATTCAAGCCCACCCGGAACGTACATATCTCCCTTGACAAAGGAGGGAAAGTGAGGCACAACATATAGTGATGACATCGTCCAAACTAAACCCCTGCTCTGCAGGTTCCAGAAGGTATCAGTGCCCTCCCTGACCCTGCCCCTCGGGAGGGCTGAAGCATGTGCCCATTTAATCAATATCTTTCAGAAAGCTTAATAGATTTTCTTTCTCTGCTTTCAGAAGACATTATTTCTAGGCTGTGAAAAATCATAGGTAATTTGCATTTAAATGTACAGTATTCTTTATCAACAACATCAAACATCCTGCTCATTCAGGCTAAGATGCCAATCAGTTTTCCCATTTCTGAATCCACTGGGTCACGCAGCACCCACTGAAGATTTAGAGGGAAAAACCCCTCCCTCTCCAGCCCAGGGTAAAGCAGTGAGGGTGTCCTAGGGCAGGTCATGTGACCTGTTGTTGAGAGCCACTAACCCAAAGCAAGGAAATAATCAAAAATTTAAATCACTTTAAGTGTTCAAAAGAGAGTGAGTGAGAAATTGATAAAATGATAAACTGGCCTGGATTTTAAAATAAGATAAAGAAACATAAGCCCTGACACAAATTTTCTCTGAATGATTTTTTTTGTCCCATCTCTCCTGACACAACGGAACACAGTAGCTGTTTTCCTTGTCCAGCCAAGTCCCTCCCCCATTCATTATAACAATCCCACCCTGTCTCCACCACTTTCAGGACTCTGCTTCAGCTCTGCTCTTCCCTACGCCTCCCATCTTGTTCCTTCCCTTGGTTCCTTTGCCCTGACCCTACGAATTATTCAGATTTCTCCAATCCATGGGTTATTTTTTTTTTTAAAAAAGGGGCTCAGGGCTTCCCTGGTGGTGCAGTGGTTGAGAATCCGCCTGCCGATGGAGGGGACACGGGTTCGCGCCCCGGTCCGGGAAGATCCCACATGCCACAGAGCAACTGGGCCCGTGAACCATGGCCGCTGAGCCTGCACGAGCGGAGCCTGTGCTCCGCGACGGGAGGGGCCACAACAGTGAGAGGCCCGTGCACTGCGATGAAGAGTGGCCCCCACTCGCCACAACTGGAGGAAGCCCTCATGCAGAAACGAAGACCCAACACAGCAAAAATAAATTAATTAATCAACTCCTACCCCCAACATCTAAAAAAACAAAAAAAGGAGCTCAACCACCTTCCATTCTCCCTCCTTCCTTCTCATTCTAGAAAGATGGGCAGAGGAGGGAAGATCAGGGGCAGCCCAGAGAGCCGGCCGGGCCCGGAGGCCAGGCCGCGGGGGCAGGCGGGTCCCCAGAGCCAGCTTCACGTGCTCTGCAGACAGCTTGTCCTGGTGACTGAGGCCCAGCTGCTCCTCTCGGGGCTTCATCCACATTTGGAGAGACAGCCAGGTGTGGGGCACGTGACCGGTAGAAACAGATGTGAAGAGAAGGGCGAACGCAGTCAGGCCCCGTCAAGGAGAGAAGGGAGTCTGTGTCTACACACCTCCTTACTGAGATAGCACCATGTCCCTCTCTACCCATCTGGTCATAGGTGAGATTCGGCAGGTGCTTTTTTTTTTTTTTTTTTTTTGCGGTATGCGAGCCTCTCACTGATGTGGCCTCTCCCGTTGCGGAGCACAGGCTCTGGACGCACAGGCTCAGCAGCCATGGCTCACGGGCACAGCCGCTCCGTGGCATGTGGGATCTTCCCGGACTGGGGCACGAACCCGTGTCCCCTGCATCGGCAGGTGGACTCTCAACCACTGCGCCACCAGGGAAGCTCCTGGCAGGTGTTTTCAAGCGCCTCGGCTCCACCAAGCCTGCAGCTGGGGCCAGGGGCTGTGGAACTGGGAAGCAGGGATTCACGTGGGGAGACAGACAAACATCTGGCCGGCAAGCCAAGCCCCGTGCTGGGCAGAGCAGGGGGGCAGCCTG
>NW_021703470.1:0-2255 GCF_005190385.1 Monodon monoceros | reverse complement strand
ACTTCACCTACCTTACCTCGCCTCCCTCACCTCCCTCACCTCACCTCTCCTCCCTCACCTCACACCCTCATGTTACCTCCCTGACCTCCCTCACCTCACCTCCCTCACCTCTCTCATCACATCACCTCCTCTCCTTCTCTCCTCTGTCACCGCCTAACCTCCCTCACTTCCCTCACATCCTCACCTCACTGACCTCCATCCCCTACGTCTCCTCACCTCGCACCCCTCCTCACGCTCTCACCACCCTCACCACCTCAACACTCTCACCTCATGAGCTCCCTCACCTCCTCACCACCATCACCTGCCTCACCTCCCACACCTCCCTAATGTCACACACCTCCCTCCTTTCATCATCTGCTTACCTCCTCTCCTACCTCATTTCCTCACCTCCCTACCCTCCCTCCCAACCTCACCTCCCTCTCTTCCCTCTCCTACACACCATGCTCACCTTCATCGTGACACTCATCTCCTCACGTCCCTCTCCTCCCTCACCTCCCACACTTGCCTCACCTCACTCATCTCCTCCTCACCTCCTCACATCACTCACCTCCATCACCTCCTAACCTCCCTCACCTCTTCACCATCCTCACATCCCTCACAACCCTCACTTCCTCATTTCCCTTCATTCCCTCCCCTCTAATAACTCCTCACCTCCCTCACCTCACCTCCTTCACCTCCCTCATCTCACCTCCAACTCTCTCACCTCATATCCCTCACCTCTCTCACATAAGCTCCCACACATGCCTCACCTCACCTCACGTCCCTCACATCACCTCACCTCACTCACCTCACCTCAACTCCCTCACCTCTGACACCTCTCCTCCGTGCCCTATCCTCAGTTCACCTATGTAAACTCACCTCGCTCACTTCGCTCACCTCCCACATCAACTCACCTCCTCACCACCGTCATCTCCTCAACTCCCTCACTTCCTCACATCCCTCAATGATGGAGGTGAGGTGAGGTTAAAGAGGTGAGGTGAAGTTTGGGAGGTGAGGTGAGGGAGGTAAGGTGAGGGAGATGAGGTGAGGTGGTTGACAGAGGTGAGATAATGGAAGTGAGTGGGGTGAGGTGAGGGATGTGAGGGAGGTGATATGAGTTGTGGGAGTTGAGGTGAATTATGTGAGGGAGGTGAGGAGAGGGAGGTGAGGTAAGTTGAGGGTGGTGAGGTGAGGTTAGGGAGGCGAGGAGACTGTGTGAGGTGCGGGAATTGAGGTAAGGTAGGTGAGGTTAAGTGAGGGAGGTGTGGGAGGTGAGGGAGGTGAGGTGAGGGAGGTGTGGAGTGGTGATTGAGGTGAGGAGGTGAGCGATGTGTGGGAGGTGAGGAGGTGAGGGTGATGAGGGAGGTGAAGAGCTGAGGGATATGATGGAGGACAGGAGGTGAGTGTGGTGAGAAGCTGAGTATGGTGTGGGGGTGAGGACGTGAGGGACGTGAGGAGTTATGGGAGTGGAGGGAGGTGAGGGAGATTAGGAGTTGAGTGAGCTGTGGGTGTTGAGGGAGGTGAGGAGGTGATGGAGTTGAGGAGGTGATGGAGGTGAGGGATGTGAGGAGGTGAGGGAAGTAAGGAGGTGATGGTGATGAGGGAGGTGAGGAGGAGATGGAAGAGAGGGAGGTGAGGTGGGGAGGGAGGGGAAGAATGTGAGAGAGGTGAGGGAGGTTAGGAGGTGAGGAAGTGAGGGAGGTGTGTGACATCAGGGAAGTGTGGGAGGTGAGGGAGGTCAGGAGGTGAGAGTGTTGTGGAGGTGTGGATGGTGAGGTGATGAGGAGGTGAGCGATATGAGGAGAGGCAGTGGAAGGAGGAGAGGTAGTAGATGGTGGTGAGGGAGTTGACGAGGTGAGGGAAGTGAGGGAGGTGAGGGAGGTGAGGAGGTTAATGAGGTGAGGAGATGAGGGAAGTGAGGGAGGTGAGGTGATGTAGGTGAGGTGATTTTAGGGCGCTGAGGAGAGGTGTGAGATGTGAGGGAGGTGAGTTGAGGTGAGGGAGGTGAGTGAAGTGAGCTGAGGGAAATGAGGTGAGGGTGGTGACGGAGGTGAGGTGAAGGAGGTGATGTGAGGGAGGACAGGGAGGTAATGTGAGGGTGTGATGTGAGGGAGCAGAGGTGAGGTGAGGGAAGTGAGTGTGGTGAGGTGAGGGAGTTGAGGGAGTGGAGGTGAGGGAGGTGAGGAGAGGTTTTGGAAGGGAGGGAAGTTAGGTGAGGTAGGTGAAATGAGGTGACGAAATTTAGGGAGGTAAAGTGAGGATGGTGAGGTGAGGGA
>NW_021703469.1:0-1892 GCF_005190385.1 Monodon monoceros | reverse complement strand
GAGGAACCTCACAACAGAGGGCCAATTGAATAAGAAAGGTGAAGAACCCAGCAGTTGGAACGCCCCAGGAGGCGACCCGGATCACCGAGGCCATGGGGTCCAGGCCGAAGTGAACTCACACCAGAGGGCTGCAGACCATGAATATGTGAGCAAGCCAGCCGTGTGGACCTCAGAGCAGAAGGCCCACATCTCCATGGGGATGGGAACCTGGTAGGGTTTTCCTGGTACCAATGGGCACACATAAGGGAATGAGGGGGAGCCCCGCAGTTAGGGCCTGACACCAGAGTGACCCTCATCACCGAGGGGAGGAGGCTCTCAGCAGGCTCCAACTGACACCAGAGGGCTCAATTCCCCAAGGAGACATGCACGAGGCAGGTTTGACTACACAGAACAGGGCCCACCTCACAAAACCGTGAGGAACCCAGGCAGGATAACACTCTCACCAGAGGGCCCACATCACCAAGGTGATGGGAACCAGGAAGGAGTGTCCTCACCCCAGTAGGGCCACATCCACATCCTCAAAAAGTGAGGAACCCAGCACATGTGGCCTCAAACCAGTGGAGCCACTGCACCAAAGGAATGGGAGTGAGTCAGGCAGAGGGAGCCTCACTACAGAAGTCCCATGTAATAGAAAAGTTGAGGAATCTAGCAGCTAGAACCCCCCAGCTGGTGACCCGGAGCACCGAGGCTATGGGATACAGGCCACAGTCAACTCACACCAGAAGGCCACAGACCATGAAACTGTGAGCAAGCCAGCCTTTAGGAACACAGAGCAGAAGGCTCACATACCCATGGGGATGGAAACCAGACAGGGTTGTCCTAGTACCAATGGGTGAACATTAGGAAATGTGGGGGAGCCCAAGAGTTAGGGCTTGACGCCAGAGTGACCCTCATCACCAAGGGCAGGAAGCTCCCGGCAGGCACCAAATGATATCAGAGGGCGCAAGTCCCCAAGGTGACATGCGCCAGGCAGGAGGGACCTCACGGAACAGGCCCACCTCACAAAACTTTGAGGAACCCAGGCAAGATCAGACTGTCACCAAAATGCCCACATCACCAAGGGGCTGGGAACAAGACAGGAGTGTCCTCACACCAGTGGGGCCGCAGCCACATCATCGAAATTTGAGGAACCCAGTACATGTGGCCTCAAACAAGAGGACCCACATCAACAAGGGGCTGGGAGTGAGGTAGGCAGGAGTAGCCTCAAAACAGAGGGCCCATGGAATAGAAAAGGTGAGGAATCCAGCAGTTGGAACCCTGCAGCTGGTGGCCCAGAGCACCGAGCCTTTTGGATCCAGGCGGCAGTGAACTCACACCAGGAGCCCCACACCATGAAACTGTGAACAAGCCAGACGTTGGCACCTCAGAGCAGAAGGGGCACATCCCCATGGTGATGGGAACCTGGCAGGGGTGCCCTGGCACCAGTAGGCGAACATCAGGAAATGTGGGGTAGCCCAGGAGTTAGGGTCGTATGCCAGAGGGGCCCTCAGCTCCGAGGGGAGGATGCTCCCAACGGGCTCCAAATGACACCAGAGGACCCACTACGCCAAGGCGACGTGTTCCAGGCAGGAGTGACCTCACAGCAGAGGGCCCAGCTCAGAGAACGGTGAGGAACCCAGGCAGGATCAGACTCTCACCAGAGGGCCCACATCACCAGGGCGATGTAAACCAGGCAGGAGTGTCCTAACACCAGTGGGGCCACATCCATATCATCGTAAGTTGAGGAATCCAGCACATGTGGTCTGAAACCAGGGGACCCACAACACTAAGGGGCTGGGAGTGAGGCAGGCAGGAGGAGTCTCACAACAGAGCCCCCATGAAATAGAAAATGTGT
Organism: Monodon monoceros; assembly: GCF_005190385.1. Lineage (NCBI taxonomy): Eukaryota > Metazoa > Chordata > Mammalia > Artiodactyla > Monodontidae > Monodon > Monodon monoceros. Next base: position 58 of record NW_021703469.1, on the reverse strand, counting down.
GTAATCCAGCAGTTGGGAGCACCCAGAATGCGACCTGGAACACCGAGTGTATGGGATC
>NW_021703468.1:0-1631 GCF_005190385.1 Monodon monoceros | reverse complement strand
CAGAGAGATAACCGGGGGCAATGGGGCACCATGACGACTCGTGTGACAATCACTTGACCTGGAGTTTCTCTCATAAAACAACAAGAGTGTGTCCCAAAAGAGTAGACTACTGCTTGCAGGACTTGCTGCACCAAGAGGGGAGCGAATAATCTTGGCGGGGGAACCATATATCACGCTGTCACCATAGAAAAGCTTACAGACACCGTGATGATGGTGGCCAATAAGACCGGTTGGACTCCTGTTTACTTCAAAAGGCTGTTGACTCAGTGGCCATCATGGTCCTTGATCACCACTGAGCCTGGACTGTCTGGGAGTTGAGCGGGCAGGGTCCTGACACCTGCTGCTGTTTTTACGTTAATTCAGGGCCCTAATTGCAGAAAGCGCAGACTACTGGTCAGAGCATCTAGGCTGGCAGAAACCGTCAGCTTAAGGTGGCCGAGCAAATGTGGGGCGGGGTGAAACTGGACCCCACAGCGTCACTGCACATCTCCTTGCTGGACCCTTAAACGTCATTAGAATCTATAACACTTCCAATGCTGGTGCTCAGGCGGACGAGAAGGGAGGCAGGAGGCCTGGGGACAATCAACATCACCTGGGGGCTGCTGGGGAGAAGTTCTGACCCTCGCCCCTGGGTATGAGGGCTCCTAACTCAGCACTCAGCAGTTACAGAAGAAGGGTCTGCGCCCTCAGCACTCTAAGAATGAGGAACGGGACAAAAGGCAGAAGAGGGGTTTGTCCCAGGCAAAGCCCCTTAAAAATCCCTGGGAGATAAAAATAGAATCTGCACAATAAAATAAAGTCTAAACTTTTTGATCCTTTGTGCTTTGTCAATTTCACGTGCTCCTTGGGTCCCGAATGCAGAAGTTCCACACCCGGCATTTCAGACCAGATTTCCTAGTGCAGAATGGCTGGGTCGACACCTCAGCTCCTTGGGCCCAGCGCAGGCTCCACGAAATAGAGCCTGTGCTGCAGCCAACCTGGCCCTCGAGAGCTCTGCCCCTCTCTCCCACTGACTCTAACAGGATCTCTACACAGCAGCCCAGCCCACAGCCCACGGGGTAGCACATGCTCTCACCTCTCCGTTCTCTGATCAAAATATAAAGTTTCCGTTGCTTCTGAACCAAACTCAGTCTCGAGCTGTTGGCTCCAATGACACTGGGCAGGGGGACACTTGTTGGGGTCCACTCTGGAGGATCAGTAACAGAAATTGAGAACACTGTAACTTCAATGAACAGATGTGTGAGCCAAACTGTAATTAACATAGAACAGTGTATAAGGCTCGGGTAAAATAAGATGTTTCTAACATTTCCATTTGATATTTCCATCACTTTATTATAAGCAAGTTCAGTGAAAAGGTTTGTCTTATTTGTCAGGTCAATATTAGAGAAACGAAGTGATTTCTTTCCAAGGATGTACATCTAATAATCTTGGTTAAAGCTTCAATCTTGTTTTAAATGCTTTTCCATTGAAAATGATACCTCTCTTTCAGCTCCCCCATTTCTGAGAAGTATAAAGTCTTATAATTTATTATTACCAAAGGGGAAAGGTGAGAGGAGGGATAAATTAACAGTTTGGGATTAACACATACACACTGCTATGTATAAAATCGATCATCAACAAGGAACTGCTGT
>NW_021703467.1:0-2043 GCF_005190385.1 Monodon monoceros | reverse complement strand
ACAGCCGCCTGTTAAATACACCACTTGAGATGACCCTGTCCACCAGAGGGACAAGACCCAGCTCCACCCATCGGTGGGCAAGGCACCAGACCCTCACACCGGGAAGCCTGCACAAACACCTGGACCAACTTCAACCACCAAGGGGAAGACACCAGAACCAAGAGGAAATACAAACCTACAGCCTGAGGAATCGAGACCACAAACACAGAAAGTTAGACAAAATGAGACGGCAGAGAAATATGTTCCAGGCAAAGGAAAAAGACAAAACCCCAGAAGAACAACTAAGGGAAGTGAAGACAGGCTATCTACCTGAAAAATAATTTAAAGTAATGATAGTAAAAGATGATCCAAGATCTCGAAAAAAGAATGGAGGCACCGAACAGAAGGATAAAAGAAATGATTAATAAAGAGCTACAAGCAAATGAACAATACAATAACTGAAATGAAAAATATACTAGAAGGAGTCCATAGCAGAATAACTGAGGCACAAGAACGAATAAGTGAGCTGGAAGACAAGTTGGTGGAAAACACTGCTGCGGAACAGAATAAAGAAAAAAATGAAAAAAAAATGAGTACAGTCTCAGAGACTTCTAGGACAACATTAAAAACACCGACATTTGCATTATACAGGTCCCAGAAGGAGAAGAGAGAGAGAAAGGGCCTGAGAATATATTTGAAGAGATAATAGCTGGAAAATTCCCTAACATGGGAAAGGAAACACTCACTCAAGTCCAGGAAGCACAGAGAATCACATACATGATAAACCCATGGAGGAACACACTGAAACACATTAATCAAATCGACAAAAATTAAAGACAAAAGGAAGATATTAAAAGCAACAAAGCAAAGCAACACACAACATACAAGTGAATCCCCATAAGGTTATCACCTGATTTTTCATCAGAAACTCTGCAGGCCAGAAGGGAGGGGCACAATATATTTAAAGTGATGAAAGGCAAAAACCTATGACCAAGAATACTCCACCCAGCAAGGCTCTTGTTCAGATTCAACAGAGAAATCAAAAGCTTTACAGACAAGCAAAAGCTAAGAGAATTCAGCCTATCCAAACCAGATTTACAGCAAATGCTAAAGGAACACTGCTCTTGGCGAAAAAGAAAAGGCCACAACTAGAAACAAGAAAATTATGAATGGGACAGCTCATTGGTAAACACAAACATACAGCAAAGGTTGGAAATCATCCACATACAAATGCGATATCAAAACCAATAATGGTGAGGAGACTACAAATGCAGGATACTGGAACTGCATTTGAAATTAAGAGACCAGCAACTTAAAACAGTCATGTATATATAGAGACTACTGTATGAAAACCTCATGGTAACTGCAAACCAAAACTCTACACTAGATACACACACAAAAAAGAAAAAGGAATCAAAACAACACTTAAAGATAGTCATCAAATCGCAAGAAAATACAACAAAAGAGGAAGGCAGGAAAAGAGACATACAAAAACAAATCCAAAACAATTAACAAGATGGCAATAAGAACATACATATTGATAATTACCTTAAGTGTAAATGGATTAAATGCTCCAACCAAAAGACATAGACTGGCTGAATGGATACAAAAACAAGACCCATAGATATGCTCTGTACAAGAGGCCCTCTTCAGCTCTAGGGGACAAATAAAGACTGAAAGTGAGGGGTTGGGAAAAGGTATTCCATGCAAACGTAAAATCAACAGAAAGCTGGGGTAGCAATACTCATATCAGACAAAATACAGACTGTCAGAAGAGACAAAGGAGGACACTACTTAATGATTAAGGGACCAATCCAAGAAAAATATGTAACAATTGTAAATATATATGCACACAAGAAAGGAGCACCTCGATACATAAGGCACATGTTAACTGCCGTAAGGGGAGAAATTGACAGTAACGCGATAATAGTGGAGGCCTTTAACACCCCACTTTCATCAAAAGAGAGACTGTTGAGACAGAAAATCAATAAGGAAACACAGGCTTTAAATGAAACACTGGACAAGATGGACTTAATTGATATTTATAGAACATTTGCCAAAAGC
>NW_021703466.1:0-1353 GCF_005190385.1 Monodon monoceros | reverse complement strand
TTCCAAAATCATGGGCTACTCCAAGGCATGACGAATACCAGTATAGACGTTTGCAATTTTACCTTCTGCTAGAATACATGCTTGAATAAAAGTGTATCATTCAGCTTGTTGGGCTGAAGCGGACAAAGGTAGGGGTGCAGCCACAAGGACCTCAAAAGGAGTTGATACTGCATATCCAGCACAATATTTGCCATTTTCATTTTTCAAGTAAGAGCCATCAGTAAACCATGAACAATTGACATTTGTCAAGTGGGTTTCTTATAACTCATTACAAGGGCTTGATAGGTGATTCATCAAACTCAAATAGATATGGGAGCTTTCATCCATGGAAGGAGGAAAAGGAGTAACTGGATTGAGGTTGTTATGATGAATGAGAGTGACATGAAGTTTGGTTAGCAAGAGAATATTTTTTATACATTTTTTTTGAAATATAAATGCTTTACAATGTTGTGTTAGTTTCTGCTGTACAACAAAGTGAATCAGCAATATGTATACGTATATTCACATATCCCCTCTCTCTTGAGCCTTCCCTCTACCCTCCCTATCTCACCCCTCTAGGTTTTCACAAAGCACTGAGCTGATCTCCCTGTGCTATGCAGCAGCTTCCCACTACCTAGCTATTTTACATTTGGTAGTGTATATATGTCAATGTTACTTTCTCACTATGTCCCAGCCTCCCTTTCCCCCACTGTGTCCTCAAGTCCATTCTCAACGTCTGCATCTTTATTCCTGCCCTACCACTAGGTTCATCAGAACCATTTTTCTAGATTCCATATATATGTGTTAGCATACAGTATTTGTTTTCCTCTTTCTGACTTACTTCACTCTGTATGACAGACACTAGGTCTATCCACCTCACTACAAGTAACTCAATTTTGCTTTTTTTATGGCTGAGTAATATTTCATTGTATATATGTGCAACATTTTCTTTATCCATTCATCTGTCGATGGACATTTAGGTTGTTTCTATGTCCTGACTATTGTAAATAGTGCTGCGATGAACACTGTGCTACATGTATCTTTTTGAATTATGGTTTTCTCAGGGTATATGCCCAGTAGTGGGATTGCTGGGTCATATGGTAGTTCTATTTTTAGTTTTTTTAAGGAACCTCCATACTGTTCTCCATAGTGGCTATATCAATTTATATTCCCACCAACAGTGCAGGAGGGTTCCCATTTCTCCACACCCTCTCCAGCATTGTTTGTAGGTTGTTTGTAGATTTTCTGATGATGGCCATTCTGACCAGTGTGAGATGATACCTCATTATAGTTTTGATTTGCATTTCTCTAATGGTTAGTGATGTTCATCATCTTTTCATGTGTTTGTTGGCCATCTGTATGTCTTCTTTGGAG
>NW_021703465.1:0-1602 GCF_005190385.1 Monodon monoceros | reverse complement strand
TCCCCTAAACCTAACCCTAACCCTAACCCTTACCCGAAGCCTTATCCTAAACCGTACCCTAATCCTAACCCGTACACTAACACTAACCAGTACCCTAACACCTACGCTCACCCTAAACCGTTGTCGTACACTAAGCTGTACCCTAAACCGTCCCCGTCCCCTAACCCTAACCCTAATCCTAACCCTAACCCTAACGCTTACCCGTAGCCTTACCCTAACCCGTCCCCTAAACCTAACCCGTACGCTAACACTAACACGTACCCTAACACGAACGCTAACCCTAAACCCTTGTCGTACCCTAACGTGTACCCTAAACCGTCCCCGTCCCCGTCCCCTTCCCCTAACCTTAACCCTTAACCGAAGACTTACCCGAAGCATTACCCCAACCCGTCTCCTAATCCTAACCCGTACGCTAACACTAACCCGTACCCTAACACGTACGCTCACACTAAAACATTGTCGTACACTAACATATACCCTAAAACGTCCCCGTCCCCTAACCCTAACCCTAACCCTTACCCGAAGCCTTACCCTAACCCGTCCCCTAATCCTAACCCGTACGCTAACACTAACACGTACCCTAACACGTACGCTCACCCTAAACTCTTTTCGTACACTAACGTGTACACTAAACCGTCCCCGTCCCCGTCCCCTAACCCTAAACCTAACCCTAACCCTAACCCTTACCTGAAGCCTTACCCTAAACCGACCCCTAATCCTAACCCATACTCAAACACTAACCCGTACCCTAACACGTACGCTCACCCTAAACTGTTTTTGTACCCTAACCTGTACCCTAAACCGTCCCCGTCCCCTAACCCTAACCCTTACCCAAAGCCTTAGCCTAACCCGTACCCTAATCCTAACCCGTACGCTAACACTAACACGTACCCTAACACGTACACTAACCCTAAACCATTGTAACCTAACCTGTAACCTAAATCGTCCCCTTCCCCGTCCCCTTCCCCTAATCCTAACCCTAACCCTAACTCTTACCCGAAGCCTTACCCTAACCCTTCCCCTAATCCTAAGCCGTACGCTAACACTAACATGTACCCTAACACGTACGCCCACCCTAAACCGTTGTTATACACTAAACTGTACCCTAAACCGTCCCCGTCCCCATCCCTGTCCCATAAACCTAACCCTAACCCTAACCCTAAACCTCACCCGAAGCCTTACCCTAACACGTCTCCTAATCCTAACCCGTACGCTAACACTAAGCTGGACCCTAACACGTACGCTCACACTAAAACATGGTCGTACACTAACCTGTACTCTAAACCATCCCCATCCCCTAACCCTAACCCTAACCCTTACCCGAATACTTACCCTAAACCGCCCCTAATCCTAACCCGTACGCTAACACTAACCCATACCCTAACATGTACGCTCACCCTAAACCGTTGTCGTACACTAACCTGTACCCTAAACCGTCCCCGTCACCTAACACTTACCCTAATCCTAACCCTAAGCCTAACACTTACCCCAAGCCTTACCCTAACCCGTCCCCTGATACTAACCCATACACTAACACTAACAGGTACCCTAACACTTACGCTCACCCTAAACCCTTATCGTACCCTAAGGTGTACCCTGAAC
>NW_021703464.1:0-11937 GCF_005190385.1 Monodon monoceros | reverse complement strand
TTGGCTACCTAAATGCTTTTTTGGTTCAGAGACCTGCTTTTCTAAGTGTCTAAGGCCAGGAGTGATTCCCGGCAGGCAGCAGACTCAGAAAAGGAGGAACAGGGGTCAATGTGGCACAAGTACACTTCAAAAACATTCTGGGAGAAAATTCTGTGTTGCCAGACTAACCTGTTTCTCAGTATTCACAGGTGGAGATTTTCCATAATAAAAAGGTTTATTTCCCACACTTATGCCCACAGGATTCAACCAGTGACTTAAGTTAACACTGTCTTTTACCAGTGTTATTATTACCATTGTAAATGTTTGTCTGCCTGAAATACAATGGTGCTGTGAGGTGATGGAGATAAAATTAACTGTTTATGTGTACATGATACCAGTTTTGCTGGAAAGTGACACAGTGATTAGAATGTCAATTGTAACTCTTTTCTTTCTCCATTTCAGGTACTCATTTCAAAGGGGAAAAAAATTAAAGAATATTCAAACCAGAATTCTGAAACTGAAAGATTGCTAAGTGATGTCAGTCTGTGGTAGGTATTTTCCAGGCCACTGACTTGTCAATGTTGCTGTTCACTGTATTAACCTGGTTTTGAAAAAGATTGATGTGAGGTGAGGGACTCCCAGAGATTCTGATTTAATTGACCTTGGAAGTGGCCTGACATCATAAGTTTTAAAAAGAGAGCCATTGGGTCTTATGCCACTCAATATGACAGTCACCAGTCTCATGTGGCACTGAACACTGAAAATGTGTCCAGGTTGAATTGAGACATGCTTGAAGACTTAGTACCAAAAATGTAATATTAGTAACTAGTACATTATTAATATTATATTCTAATAATATTTCACACTAATTTAATACTAGGAACACTATTATTATTGTTATATTAATTAATATTTATAATTAATGTGTTAATAGTAATAAAATACTACTTTATATGGATTTCATGTTGAAATGATAGTATTTTGGATATTAAATAAATATATTACTAAAATTAAATTAACCACATTTTTTCTTTTAAAAATGTGGTACTAGAAAATATGAAATTATATATGTGGCTTAAGGGAAGGGATTAGGATAGTGGAGTAGGAAGATCCTGAGCTCGTCTCCTCTCATGAGCACATCAAAATTACATATACTTGCAGAGCAACTGTCTTGGAGAATGGCCCGAAGAATAGTAGAAAAGATTTTCCACAACTAAAGATATAGAGAAGAAGTCACAGTGACATGGGTAAAAGGGGTGCAGATGCAGTCTAGTGAGGACCCATACCCTGATTGGTGATCCACAAGCAAGAAGGATATCACAGCTGAGAAGAGGTATGAGCCCCACATCAGGTCTCCAGCCCAGGGACCCTACAACAGGATGAACCTCCAAAACATCTGGCTTTGGAAACAAAAGGGCTTGTGTTCAGGAGAGCTGGAGAGCTGTAGGAAACTGAGATTCCACCCCTAAAGGGCATGCACAAAATCTCACATGTTCTAAGACCCATCACAGAGACAGTAGTTTGAAATGTGCCTGGGTCAGAACCACTTGCTGATCAGAAGGCAGCTGATAATACCTTGGGGAATGAGATAATGTCAGGAAGCATTTTTGTGATCTTGTTCTACCAAGCTGATACTGGAGCTGGCAGGCACAATTTTAGGATCCTCCCTCTAGACTCTTAGTGCTGGGGGCCTAACCAACCCATCAGCATGACTTCAGGAGTTATATACATTGCCACGCCTTGCAAACAGCAAACCAAGAATCTTGCCCCACCCACTGGTAAACCCACAGAAACTGCATGAAGCAGGGTCTCACAACCAGTTGGGCCAGGGTCCAGCCCTGCTTACTATCACATAGTTGGTCCACCACAACAGATGGGTGCATGCAGAACACATAGGGGACATCCCTGGAGCATCTAGCTCTGATGGCCAGAGGGGACTCTGATCTTGGCCCCATAGGACTCTTCCCAAATAAGATCACTTCTCCAAGATGGAGAGCACTAAAAGACCTACTTAATATATAGAAATAAACACAGTGAATTACGTAAACTGAGTAGAAGAGTAATATGTTTCAAATGAAAGAACAAAAGTTCATAAAAAAGAACTAAGCAAAATGGAGATAGGCAATCTACCTAATAAAGAGTTGAAGATAATGATCATAAAGATGCACAACAAACTCAGGAGAAGAATGAATGAACACAGTGAGAACATCAAAAAAGACTTCAAATATATAAAAAAGAAGCAATCAGAGCTAAAGAATACAATAACTGAAATTTAAGAAATACACAAAAGGTAATCAACTGTAGATTAAGTGATACAGAGGAATGGATTAACAATCTGAAAGACACAGAAGTGGAAATCATCCAGCTGAAAAGAAAAAATAATTTTAAAAATATGAGGATAGTTTAATGGACTTCTGAGACAACATCAAGTGTACTAACATTCTCATTGTAGGGTTCCCAAAAAGAGAAGAGAGAGAGAAAGAAGCAGAGAACTCATTTAAAGAAATAATAGCTGAAAATTTCCCTATCCTGGAGAAGAAAACAGACATGCAGGTCCAGAAAGCACAGAGAGTCCCTGGCAAGATGGACCCAGAGGTCCACTGAGACATTATAATTAAAATGGTAAATATTAAAGAGAAAATCTTAAAGGCACAGAAGAAAACCAATTAGTCATGTACAAGAAAATTTCCATAAGACTATAAGCTGACTTTTCAACAGAAACTTTACAGGCTAGAAGAGAGTGACATAATATATTCATAGTGATAGAAGGAAGAAACCTACAACAAATAATACTCTACCCAGCACAGTTATCATTCAGAATTGAAGGAGAAATAAATAGTTTTACAGACAAGCAAAACTAAAATAGTTTATCACCACTATACTAGACTTATAATAAATATTAAAGGGATTTCTCAAAGTTCTAAAGAAAGTCCACAACTAGAATTTTTTTTTTCCCACACTGTGCAGTTTGCAGAATCTTAGTTCCCCAATCAGGGATTGAACACAGGCCCTGTGAGTGAAAGCACTGAGTCCTAACCACTGGACCACCAGAGAATTCCTTAGAAATTTTAAAAGTATGTCAGGGACTTCCCTGGTGGCACAGTGGTTGAGAGTCCACCTGCCTATGCAGGGGACATGGGTTCGTGCCCTGGTCCGGGAAGATCCCACATGCCGCAGAACAGCTGGGCCCGTGAGCCATGGCTGCTGAGCCTGCACATCTGGAGCCTGTGCTCCGCAATGGGAGAGGCCTCAACAGTGAGAGGCCTGCGTACTGCAAAAAAAAAAAAAAACAGTATGTCAGAAAAAATCTCACTGGTAAAGGCAATCATATAGTAAAGGTACTGGATCAACCACTTATAAAGCTAGCAGGAAGGCTAAAAGACAAAAGTAGTAAAATCATCTATATCTACAAGTAGTTAAGGGACACAGACCAAAAAATGATGTCAAATATGATGTAAAAAACTGGGAGGAGGGAGTAAAAACATAGGGTTGTTAGAATTTGTTCAAACTTAAGAGATCATCAACATAAATTAGACACATATACATAAGTTGTTATATACATAGCTTGTAATATATGAACTTCATGGTGACCAAAAAAAAAAAAAAACCCACCATAATAGATAGACACAAAAAAGAGAAAGAAATCTAACTGTGATGTAAAGATAGTCATCAAATCACAAGGGAAGAGAGCAAGAGAGGAAGAAAGGAACAGAGAAGAGCTACAAAAACAACCAGAAAACAATTAACAAGCTGACAATAAGTGCATACCTATCAATTATTACCTTAAATGTAAATGGACTAAATACTCCAACCAAAAGACAGACTGGCTGAATAGATACAAAATAAATGCCTGTATATATGCTGCTTACAAGAGACTCACTTCAGATCTGGAGACACACATGGACTGAAAGTGAAGGGATGGAAAAAGGTATTCCATGCAATGGAAATGAAAAGAAAGCTGAAGTAGCAATACTTATATCAGACAAAATACACTTTGAAACAAAGACTGTAACAGGAGACAAATGAGGACATTGCATAAAGGTGAAGAGATCAATAAAACAAGATTACATAACACTTGTAAATATACATGTACCCAACATAGGAGCACCTAAATACATAAAGCAAATATTTACAGACATAAAGAGAGAAATTAAAAGTAGTACAACAATAGTATGGAACTTTAACACCCCACTTACATCAATGAACAGATCATCCAGATAGAAAATAAAATGAGGAAACTCTGGCTGTAAATGACACATTAGTCAGATAGACTTAATAGATATACATAGAACATTCATTCCAAGGTAGCAGACAACACATTCTTTTTAAGTGTACATGAAACTGTCTCTAGGATAGATCACATTCCAGCCACACAAGTCTCAATAAATTTAATAATGTTGAAACCACATCAAGTGTCTTTTCTGAACATAACACTGTAAGAAATACTAGAATCAACTCAAAGAAAAAAACCCCCACAAAAACATGGAGTCTAAAAAAATGCTACTAATCAAGCAATGGGTCACTGAATAAATCAAAGAGGAAATAAAAAAGTACCCAGATCAAGTGAAAATGTAAATTCAAATTCTATGGGAAGCAGAAAAAGCTGTTCTAAGAAGGAAGTTTATAGTGATACAAGCCTATCTCAGGAAACAAGAAAAATAAGCAATCGAACTTTACACCTAAATGAACTAGAAAAAAGAAACAAAACCCAAAGTTAGCAGAAGAAAGGAAACAGTAAAAATTATATGGGAAATAAATGAAACAGAGACTGAAAGCAATAGAAAATATCAATGAAGCTAAGCTTTAAAAAGATAAACCAAATTGATAAACCTTTAGCCAGACTCATCAAGAAAAAGAGAGAACCCAAATAAATAAAATCAGAAATGAAAGAGAAGAAGCTACAAAGGACATGACAGAAATACAAAGGATCATAAGAGAGCACTACAAACAATACTCCAATAAAATGGACAACCTAGAAGAAATGGAAAATTCCTGGGAATGTACAATCTCCTGAGACTGAATCAGGAAGAAGTAGAAAATATGAACAGAACTGGGGTGGGGGAGGGTTGGGAGGGATAAATTAGTAGTTTGGGATTAGCAGATACAAACTACTATGTATAAAATAGATAAAAACAACAAGATCCTACTGTATAACACAGGAAATTATATTCAATATTTCATAATAAACTATAATGAAAAAATATGGAAAAGAATATATATATATTCACACATATCATTTTGCTGTACACAAGGAACTAAAACAACATTGTAAATTAACTACACTTCAATAAAAAAAGAAAATATGAAAAGACAAATTACTAGTAATAATTGAATCAATAATCAAGAAATTTCCAACAAACAAAAGTCCAGGATTTGATGACTTCACAGGTGAATTCTACCAACCATTTAAAGAAGAGCTAACACTTATCTTTTTCAAATTACTCCAAAAAAATTTCAGAGGAGGCAACTCTTCCAAATGCATTCTATGAGGTCAAAATCACTCTGATATCAAAACCAGACAAAAGCACCACAAAAAAGAAAATAAAATTACAAGCTAATATTCCTGATGAACATAGGTGCAAAAATCCTCAATAAAGTATTAGCAAGTCAAAATCAACACTACATTAAAAGGATCATACACCATGATCAAGTGGTATTTACCCACTGATGCAAAGATAGTTCAATATTAGCAAATCGATCAATGAGATACACCACCTTAAGAATACAAAGGGAAAAAAATCACATGATCATCTCAATGGTGTCAGAAAAAGATTTTTTTGACAAAATTCAACATCAATTTATGATTAAAATTCTCAAGAAAGTGGACCTAGAGGAAACATATTTCAACATAATAAAGGCCATATAAGACAAACTTACAGTGAATGTCATACTCAATTGTGAAAAGCTCAAAGGATTTTCTCTAAGATCAGAAACAAGACAAGGATGACACTTTTATTCAACAAAAAGAAATAAAAGGTATCCAAAGTGGAAAGGAAGAAGTAAACTGTCACTCTTTGCAGATGACATAATTCAATATGAAGAAAACTCTAAAGACTCCACCAAAAAACTATCAGAACTAATAAATGAATACAGTACATTTGCAGGATACAAAGTTGATATACAGAAACCTGTTGCATTTCTATACACTAATAATAATCTACCAAAAAGAGAAATTAAGAAAACTATCACACTTACAATTGCATCAAAAAGAATAAAAAACCTAGGAGTAAATTGAACCAAGGAAATGAGTGATCTGTGCTCTAAAAACTATGAGACATTGGTGAAAGAAGATGAAGAAGACACAAATCAGTGGAAGATATATTGTGCTCATGGATTGGAAGAAATTGTGAAGATGTATATACTACTCAAGGCAATCTACAGACTCAATGCAACTCCTATCAAAATACCAGCGGTATTTACTAGAGGCTAGAACAAATAATGCTAAAATTTGTATGGAAACACAAAGGACCCTGAATAGTCAAGGCAATCTTGAGAAAGATGGACAAAATTGGAGGTATCATGCTTCCTGATTTCAAACTATACTACAAAGCTATGTTAATCAAAATAGTACAGTACTGGCACAAAAACAGACATAGACAAATAAAGCAGAATAGAGAGCCCCCAAATAAAACCACACTTATATGGTCAGTTAATTTATGACAAAGAAGGCGAGGATATACAATGAGGAAAAGACAGCCTCTTCAATAAATGGTGTTGGAAAAACTGAATAGCTACATGCACAAGAATGAAACTGAACCACTTTCTTACACCTTATACAAAAATAAACTCAAAATGGATTAAATTTAAGACCTGAAACCATAACACTCCTAGAAGAAAACATATGTAATATGCTCTTTGATGTCACTTTCAGCTATATTTTTGGATATGTCTCCTCAGATAATGGAAACAAGCAAAAATAAACAAATGAGAATACATAAAACGAAAACATTTTTGCACAGTGAAGGAAACCATCAACAACAAAAAGGCAACTTACTGAATGCAAGAAAATACTTGCAAATGATATATATGATAAGGAGTTAATATCCAATATATGTAAAAAACGTATACAACTCAACATCGAAAAACAAATAATCCAATTTAAAAATGGGCAGACATTTATCTGAATAGACATTTTTCCAAAGGACACATACAGAGGGCCAACAGACACATGAAAAAATGCTCAAAAATCACAAATCATCAGGAAAATGCAAATAAAAACCACAATAAGATATCACTTCACACTTGTCAGAATGGCTGTCATCAAAAAGACGAATAACAAATGTTGGCAAGGATGTGGAGAAAAAGAATCCTCATGCATTGTTGGTGAGAATGTAAATTGGTACAACCATTATTGTAAACAGTATGATTTCATAACAGTAGAATTACCATACATTCTATCAATTCCAATTCTGGATATTTAACTAAAGAAAACAAAACCACCAATTCAAACAGATATATGTATCCTTATGTTCATGCCAGCACTATTTATAATAGCCAAGATTTGGAAGCCACCTAGTGTTCATCAAGGGATAAATGGATAAAGAAGATGTGGTATATATATACCACATTGTATACATATATACACAATGGAATACTTCTCAGCCACAAAGAAGAAGGAAATCTTTTCATTTGTGACAAAATGGATAGATCTAGAGGGTATTAAGCTAAGTGAAATAAGACAGAAACAGATTTCACTTATATGTGGAATATAAAAAATAAAATGAATAAAACAAAAACAAAACAGACTCTTAGATATAAAGAACAAACTGGTGTTGGCCAGAGGTGAGGTGGTTATGGGTGGGGAAAAATAAAGGAGATTAAGAGATGCAAACTTCCAGTTATAATATAAGTAAATCACAGGGATGTAATAATATACAGCATAAGGAATATGGTCAACAATGATGTAAAAACTTTGTAAGGGGACAAATGGTTACTAGAATTACTGTGGTGATTATTTCATAATGTATTGAGAATGTTGAATGACTATGTTGTACATCTAAAACTAACATAATGTCATACATCAACTATAGTTCCAAAAATGAACAAGGAATGGAAAAAATTACATATGTGGCTTATATTTGTGGCTTGCATTATGTTTCTATTGGTTAATGTTGTGTGCATCAGTTTGGGCAAGAAATCTGATGCTGCCAGTGCAGCATCAGGGAAATCCAGGATACTTAGAATGGAGGGGTAACTTCTACTTTAGGGTGGGGCAATTTTCATTTCTCATGACTACAGGAATTTTTTCCCCATAATATAGAGTCAGGCTTTTGGAAGCATAATTTTCAACCTAATTATCATCTGTTACCTCATTTTTTCTTTGTTGTAATGTTAAGGTAAATTCATCAAAATTTTGCCTGTTTTCCAAAGTAAGTTTAAAAATTGCTAAGAAAAATATTTATTCGAACAGAGTCCTCTACTATGCCTAACGCACTCTATGAAATCACTGACTTCTTCTGTGGAGAATGAAATAAGTGTGGGAAGAAATTCCCTGAGCTGTCCAAAGGGAAATAAAATCATGTGACTAAATCCCAGGATAACATACAGCCTCTTTTTTAAAAATAAATTAATTTACTTAATTTATCTGTTTATTTATTTGGTTGCTTTGGGTCTTAGTTGTGGCAGGTGAGTTCCTTAGTTGAGGCTCATGGGCTTCTTAGTTGTGGCTTGAGAGCTCCTCTGTTGTGGTAAGTGAACTCATATTTGCAGCATGCATGTGGGATCTAACTCTTGGACCAGGGATCAAACCCGGGCCCCCTGCATTGGCAGTACAGAGTCCCAACCACTGTGCCAACAGGGAAGACCAATACAGCCTCTTTTTTACAAAAATTTTTATACAAAGGGAGAATTTGAGACGCATAACAGCAGTCAATATGTAAGCAATTTGCTAGGAATTTTAAACTCACCATTTTTCTCACTAATTGGTCCTACTTCCTAGCAGCAGGAAAGCCAGAAAGCAAAATTTCCTAAGAACAAGTTTACAGAGAAAAAGGATTTATCCAAAATGTATATGGCAAGGATATCTGTGAATGAGCTCCACCTTTTATTAGATAATTAGTGAATTACTTTAAAATATTTGACATTTGAAATTTAAAAAATTTTAATCTTAATTACTTTAAGGCTTTGCTAATCTGTTCCTTCTCAGCTATATTCTGAAAGATGTATGTGAAAAAATGTGTAAATTCTCTGCTCTTTACATTAAAGTTTTGCTCTGCTTTCCTCTTCCTTAGATATCCCTTTAAAATGGAAATTGAGAAAAGGGAAAAAAGCAGATAGTTTGGGAGGAGAATTTACACTACTATCTTTTTTTAAAAAACATATTTATTGGAGTATAATTGCTTTACAAGATTGTGTTAGTTTCTGCTGTGTAACAAAGTGAATCAGCTATATGTATGCACATATCCCCATATCACCTCCCTCTTGCTTTGCATCTCCCTCCCACTCTCCCTATCTCACCCCTCCAGGTGGTCACAAAACACCAAGCTGATCTCCCTGTGCTATGCAGCTGCTTCCCACTAGCTATCAATTTTATATTTGGTAGTGTATATATGTCAACGCTACTCTCTCACTTCGTCACAGCTTACCCTTCCCCCTCACGTGTCTTCAACTCCATTCTGTACACCTGCGTCTTTATTCTTGTCCTGTCCCTAGGTTCAACAGAAACATTTTTTCTTTTTACTCCATAGATATGTGTTAGCATATGGTATTTGTTTTACTCTTTCTATTTCACTCTGTATGACAGACTCTAGATTCATCCACCTCAATACAAATAACTCAATCTCGTTTCTTTTTATGGCTGAGCAACATTCCATTGTAAATGTGTGCCACATCTTCTTCATCCATTCATCTTTTGATGGACACTTAGGATGGTTCTATGTCCTGGCTAATGTAAATATTGCTGCAGTGAACATTGTGGTACATGACTCTTTTTTTTTTTTTTTTTTCGGTACGCGGACCTCTCACTGTTGTGGCCTCTCCCGTTGCGGAGCACAGGCTCCAGACGCACAGGCTCAGCGGCCATGGCTCACAGGCCCAGCCGCTCCGTGGCATGTGGGATCTTCCCGGACCAGGGCTCGAACCCATGTCCCCTGCATTGGCAGGCAGATTCTCAACCACAGCACCACAAGGGAAGCCGTACATGACTCTTTTTGAATTATGGTTTTCTCAGGGTATATGCCCAGTAGTGGGATTGCTGGGTCATATGGTAGTTCTATTTTTATCCTTGTAAGGAACCTCCATACTGTTCTCCATACTGGCTGTATCAATTTACATTCCCATCAACAGTGCAAGAGGCTTTGCTTTTCCCCACACTCTCTCCAGCATTTATTGTTCGTAGACCTTTTGTTGATGGCCATTCTGAATGGTGTGAGGTCATACCTCATTGTAATTTTGATTTGCTTTTCTCTAATGATTAGTGATGTTGAGCATCTTTTCATGTGTTTGTTGGTAATCTGTATATCTTCTTTGGAGAAATGTCTATTTAGGTCTTATGCCCATTTTTGGATTTGATTTTTTGATATTGATCTGCATGTGCTGCTTGTATTTTTTGGAGATAATCCTTTGTCCATTGATTCGTTTCCAAATATTTTTTTCCCATTCTGAGGATTGTCTTTTCGTCTTGTTTATGGTTTCCTTTGCTGTGAAAAAACTTTTAAGTTTCATTAGGTCCCACTTGTTTATTATTGTTTTTGTTTCCATTTCTCTAGGAGGTGGGTCAAAAAGGGTCTTGCTGTGATTTATGTCATAGAGTGTTCTGCCTATGTTTTCTTCTAAGAGTTTTATAGTGTCTGGCCTTACATTTAGGCCTTTAACCTATTTTGAGTTTATTTTTATATATGGTGTTAGGGAGTGTTCTAAATTCATTCTTTTACCCATAGCTGTCCAGTTTTCCCAGCACCACTTATTGAAGAGGATGTCTTTTGTCCATTGTATGTTCTTGCCTCCTTTATCAAAGATAAGGTGACCATATGTATCTGGGCTTTCTATCCTGTTCCATTGATCTATATTTCTGTCTTTGTGCCAGTACCATACTGTCTTGATTACTGTAGCTTTGTAGTATAGTCTGAAGTCAGGGAGCCTGGTTCCTCCAACTGCATTGTTCTTTCTCAAGATTGCTTTGGCTATTCGGGGTCTTTTGTGTTTCCATACAAATTGTGAAATTTTTTCTTCCAGTTCTGTGAAAAATGCCATTGGTAGTTTGATAGAGATTGTGTTGAAACTGTGGATTGCTTTGGATAGCATAGCCATATTCACAGTGTTGATTCTTCCCATCCAAGAGCATGGTATATCTCTCCATCTGTTTGTTTCATCTTTAATTTCTTTCATCAGTGTCTTATAGTTTTCTTCATACATGTCTTTGGTCTCCTTAGGTAAGTTTATTCCTAGGTTTTTTATTCTTTCTTTTGCAATGGTAAATGGGAGAGTTTCCTTAATTTCTCTTTCAAATTTTTCATCATTAGTGTATAGAAATGCAAGACACTTCTGTGCATTAATTTTGTATCCTGCTACATTACCAGATTCATTGATTAACTCTAGTAGATTTCTGGTAGCATCTTTAGTATTCTCTATGTATAGTATCACGTCATCTGCAAACAGTGACAGTTTTATGTCTTCTCTTCCAATTTGGATTCCCTTTATTGCTTTTTCTTCTCTGATTGCTGTGGATAAAACTTCCAAAACTGTGTTGAGTAATAGTGGTGAGGGTGGGCAACCTTGTCTTGTTCCATATCTTAGAGCAAATGGTTTCAGTTTTTCACCATTGAGAATGAGTTGGCTGTTGGTTTGTCATAAATAGCCTTTTTTATGTTGAGGTAAGTTCCCTCTATGCTTACTTTCTGCAGAGTTTTTATCATAAATGGATGCTGAATTTTGTTGAAAGCTTTTTCTTCATCTACTGAGATGATCATATGGTTTGTATCCTTCAATTTGTTAATATGGTGTATCACATTGATTGATTTG
>NW_021703463.1:0-2263 GCF_005190385.1 Monodon monoceros | reverse complement strand
CTGCTTGTAAATTTTGGAGATTAATCCTTTGTCAGTTGCTTCATTTGAAAATATTTTCTCCCATTCTGAGGGTTGCTTTTCATCTTGTTTACATTTTCCTTTGCTGTGCAAAAGCCTTTAAGTTTCATTAGGTCCCATTGTTTATTTTTATTTTTATTTCCATTTCTCTAGGAGGTGGGTCAAAAAGGATCTTGCTGTGATTTATGTCATAGAATGTTCTGCCTATGTTTTCCTCTAAGAGTATTACAGTGTCTGGTCATTTAGGTCTTAAATCCATTTTCAGTTTATTTTTCTGTATGGTGTTAGGAAGTGTTCTAATTTCATTCTTTTACATGTAGCTGTCCAGTTTTCACAGAACAACTTACTGAAGCGCTGTCTTTTCTCCATTGTATATTCTTGCCTCCTTTATCAAAAATAAGGTGACCATAGGTGTGTGGGTTTATCTCTGGGCTTTCTATGCTGTTCCACTGATCTATATTTCTGTTTTTGTGCAAGTACCATACTGCCTTGATTATTGTAGCTTTGTAGTATAGTCTGA
Source organism: Monodon monoceros (assembly GCF_005190385.1). Classification (NCBI taxonomy): domain Eukaryota; kingdom Metazoa; phylum Chordata; class Mammalia; order Artiodactyla; family Monodontidae; genus Monodon; species Monodon monoceros. The sequence goes on along the minus strand of NW_021703463.1, from coordinate 1,725 downwards.
AGTCCAGGAACCTGATTGCTCCAGCTCTGTGTTTCTTTCTTAAGATTGCTTTGGCTATTCAGGGTCTTTTGTGTTTCCATACAAATTGTGAAGTTTTTTGTTCTAGTTCTGTGAAAAATGCAATTGGTAGTTTGATAGGGATTGCCTTGAATCTGCTTTGGTTAATATAGTCATTTTCACAATATTCATTCTTCCAATCCAAGAACATGGTATATCTCTCAATCTGTTTGTATCATCTTTAATTTCTTTCATCAGTGTCTTATAGTTTTCTGCATACAGGTCTTTTGTCTCCTTAGGTGGGTTTATTCCTAGGTATTTTATTCTTTTTGTTGCAGTGGTAAATGGGAGTGTTTCCTTAATTTCTCTTTCAGATTTTTCATCTTTAGTGTATAGGAATGCAAGAGATTTCTGTGCATTAATTTTGTATCCTGCTACTTTCCCAAATTCATTGATTAGCTCTAGTAGTTTTCTGGTAGCATCTTTAGTGTTCTTTATGTATAATATCATGTCATCTGCAAACAGTGACAGCTTTACTTCTTCTTTTCCAATTTGGATTCCTTTTATTTATTTTTCTTCTCTGATTGCTGTGGCTAAAACTTCCACAGCTATGTTGAATAATAGTGGTGAGAGTGGACAACCTTTTTTTTTTTTTTTTTTTAACATCTTTATTGGGGTATAATTGCTTTACAATGGTGTGTTAGTTTCTGCCCTACAACAAAGTGAATCAGTTATACATATACATATGTTCCCATATGTCTTCCCTCTTGCGTCTCCCTCCCTCCCACTCTCCCTATCCCACCCCTCCAGGCTGTCACAAAGCACCGAGCTAATATCCCTGTGCCATGCGGCTGCTTCCCACTAGCTATCTACCTTACTACGTTTGGTAGTGTATATATGTCCATGACTCTCTCTCGCCCTGTCAAAACTCACCCTTCCCCCTCCCCATATCCTCAAGTCCGTTCTCCAGTAGGTCTGCGTCTTTATTCCTGTCTTACCCCTAGGTTCTTCATGACATTTTTTTTTCTTAAATTCCATATATATGTGTTAGCATACGGTATTTGTCTTTTTCTTTCTGACTTACTTCACTCTGTATGACAGACTCTAGGTCTATCCATCTCATTACAAATAGCTCAATTTCGTTTCTTTTTAAGGCTGAGTAATATTCCATTGTATATATGTGCCACATCTTCTTTATCCATTCATCCGATGATGGGCACTTAGGTTGTTTCCATCTCCGGGCTTTTGTAAATAGAGCTGCAATGAACATTTTGGTACATGACTCTTTTTGAATTTTGGTTTTCTCAGGGTATATGCCCAGTAGTGGGATTGCTGGGTCATATGGTAATTCTATTTGTAGTTTTTTAAGGAACCTCCATACTGTTCTCCATAGTGGCTGAACCAATTCACATTCCCACCAGCAGTGCAAGAGTGTTCCCTTTTCTCCACACCCTCTCCAGCATTTACTGTTTGTAGATTTTTTGATGATGGCCATTCTGACTGGTGTGAGGTGGTACCTCATTGTAGTTTTGATTTGCATTTCTCTAATAATTAGTGATGTTGAGCATCCTGTCATATGTTTGTTGGCAATCTGTATATCTTCTTTGGAGAAATGTCTATTTAGGTCTTCTGCCCATTTTTGGATTGGGTTGTTTGTTTTTCTGATATTGAGCTGCATGAGCTGCTTGTAAATTTTGGAGATTAATCCTTTGTCAGTTGCTTCATTTG
>NW_021703462.1:0-1349 GCF_005190385.1 Monodon monoceros | reverse complement strand
ACCACCTCACATCATAGTGCCCACATCAGAAATGGGATGGAAACCGAGCACGAACCACCTCACACCAAAGGGCCCACATCACAAAGGGAATGATGAACCCAGCAGGAAGCACCTCACACCGGAGGGCCCACATCACAAAGGGGCTGAGCAACACAGCAGGAACCACTTCACACAGGACGGCCCACATCACAGGAAGGTGAGCTACCGAACAGGGCCCACCTCAAACCACAAGGCCCACATCACAAAGGGGATGAGAAAACGAAGCAGAACCCACTTCACACCATAGGGCCCACATCACAAAGAATGTGAGGAACCCTCAAGAAACACCTCACACCAGAGTTCCCATATCACAAAGGGGATGGAAACAGCAGGAACCACTTCACACGAGAGGGCCCACATCACACGAAGGTGAGCTACACAACAGGGACCACCTCAAACATGAGAGCTCACATCACAAAGGGTGTGATGAACCCAGCATCCTCCTCCTTACACCAAAGGCCCCACATCATAAAAAGGAGAGGAACCCAACAGTAACCACCTCACACCAGAGGGCCCACATCAAAAAGGCGATAAGTAACCCAGCAGGATCAACCTCAAACCAAAGGGCCAACATCACAAAAAGGTAAGGAACCCAACAAAAACCACCTCAAACCATAGGGCCCACATCACTAATGGGATAGGAACCCAGTAGGAACTACCTCTCACCGAAGGGCCCATATCACAAAGGATATAAGGAACACAGCAGGAAACGCCTCACACCAGAGCGCCCACAAGACAAAGGGGAAGAGCAAAAAAGCAGGAACCACTTCACACCAGACGGCCCACATCACAAAGGGTGTGATGAACCCAGCAGCATCCTCCTCACACCAAAGGGCCCACATAATAAAAAGGTGAGGAACCCAAAAGGAACCACCTCAAACCAGAGGGCACACATCACAAAGGGGAAGGGTATCCAGCATGAAACACCTCACACCAAAGGGACCACATCACAAAGGGGATGAAAAACGCAGAAGGAAACACTTCACAACAGAGGGCCCACACCAAAAAGGTTACAGATACGAGGCAGAAATGCCCTCACACCAAAGAGCCCATATCACAAAGGGGATGAGGATCCCAGCAGGAACCACCTCACACCAGAGGGTCCACATCACGAAGGGGATGGAAACGGAGCAGGAACCACCTCACACCAAGGGCCCACATCACAAAGGGGATGAGGAACCCAGCAGGAACCACCTCAAACCGAAGGGCTCCGATCATAAAATGGTGAGGAACACAACAGGAACCACCTGAAACCAGAGGGCCCACATCACAAAGGGGAGGAGCAACAAAGCAGGAACCACTTCACACCA
>NW_021703461.1:739-1468 GCF_005190385.1 Monodon monoceros | reverse complement strand
AACCCTAACCATAGCAATAACCCTAACCCTTACCCGAAGCCTTAACCTAACCCGTCCCCTAATCCTAAACCCTACGCTAACACTAACACATACCCTAACACGTATTCTCACCCTAAAGAGTTGTCGTACCCTAACCTCTACCCTACACCGTCCCCATCCCCTAACCCTAACCCTAACCATAACCTTAACCCTAAAACTTACCTGAAGCCTTACCCTAACCCGTCCCCTAATCTTAACCCGTACGCTAACACTAACACGTACCCTAACACGTACGCTTACCCTAAATCATTGTCATACCCTAACTTGTACCCTAAAACATCCCCGTCCCCTAACCCTAACCATAACCCTTACCCGAAGCCTTACTCTTACTCGTCACATAATCCTAACCCGTACACTAACACTAACCCGTGTCCTAATGCGTACGATCACCCTAAACCGTTGTCGTAACTTAACATGTACCCTAAACCGTCCCCGTCACCTATACCTAACCCTAATCCTAACCCTAACCCTTATCCGAAGCCTTACCCTAAACCGTCCCGTAATCCGAACCCGTACGATAACTCTAAACCGTACCCTAACACGTATGCTCACCCTAAACCGTTCTCGTACCCTAACCTGTACCCTAAACCGTCCCCGTCCTGTAACCCTAACCCTAACCTTAACCCTAATCCTAACACTTATCCGAAGCCTTACCCTAACCCATCCGCTAATCCTAACCCATAAGCTAAC
>NW_021703461.1:0-729 GCF_005190385.1 Monodon monoceros | reverse complement strand
AACCCTAACCATAGCAATAACCCTAACCCTTACCCGAAGCCTTAACCTAACCCGTCCCCTAATCCTAAACCCTACGCTAACACTAACACATACCCTAACACGTATTCTCACCCTAAAGAGTTGTCGTACCCTAACCTCTACCCTACACCGTCCCCATCCCCTAACCCTAACCCTAACCATAACCTTAACCCTAAAACTTACCTGAAGCCTTACCCTAACCCGTCCCCTAATCTTAACCCGTACGCTAACACTAACACGTACCCTAACACGTACGCTTACCCTAAATCATTGTCATACCCTAACTTGTACCCTAAAACATCCCCGTCCCCTAACCCTAACCATAACCCTTACCCGAAGCCTTACTCTTACTCGTCACATAATCCTAACCCGTACACTAACACTAACCCGTGTCCTAATGCGTACGATCACCCTAAACCGTTGTCGTAACTTAACATGTACCCTAAACCGTCCCCGTCACCTATACCTAACCCTAATCCTAACCCTAACCCTTATCCGAAGCCTTACCCTAAACCGTCCCGTAATCCGAACCCGTACGATAACTCTAAACCGTACCCTAACACGTATGCTCACCCTAAACCGTTCTCGTACCCTAACCTGTACCCTAAACCGTCCCCGTCCTGTAACCCTAACCCTAACCTTAACCCTAATCCTAACACTTATCCGAAGCCTTACCCTAACCCATCCGCTAATCCTAACCCATAAGCTAAC
>NW_021703460.1:0-29156 GCF_005190385.1 Monodon monoceros | reverse complement strand
TTATAGTGACTTTGTATCATAGTATTTTTTCTTTTTGTTTTGGCTGTGCTGTGTAGCATGTGGAATTTTAGTTCCCTGACCAGTGATCAAACCCCGGCCCCCTGCAGTGGAAACGTGGAATCCTAACCACTGGACCACCAGGGAATTCCCTATATCATGGTGTTTAAGTATTGTTAACTTTACGTCACAGTATTTAAACTATGGGATCTCAAGGAGAAGGGTAAACATCACCTGTGGACTTTGCCTCCTCTTCTGAGGAAGGCATTAGGGCATTCTTGGTTGTACTTGGGATAGCTGTACCATGTTAAGTAGAATTATGACCTTGTTAATCACCTTTACTTGCAGGTTAATTATGGTTTGAGGAGATGGGTAAGGGTGCCATCACAAGTCCATAGGTGGTGGACTTGTGATGGTTAATTTTATGTGTCAACTTGGCTGGGCCACAGTGCCCAGAAACTTGTTCACACATTATTCTAGATATTTCTGTGAAGGCATTTTTTTAGATGAGATGAACTTAGATGAGATGAACATTTAAATCAGTAGACTAAGTACACTGGATTACCCTCCACATGTGGGTGGGCCTCGTCTAATCAGTTGAAGGCCTTAGGAGAACAAAGACTGACCTCCCTGGGGGCGGGGGGAGAAGGAATCGGCCAGCAGGCGGCCTGTGGACATGAACTGCAGCTCTCCTGGGTCCCAGCCTGCGGGTCTGCCCCACAGATTTTGGACTCGTCAGTCTCCACAATCACATGAGCCAATTCCTTAAGATAAATCTCTCTATACATATACATTTCGTTGGTTCTGTTTCTCTGGAGAACCCTAATACAGATTTCAATAATTCTTTAAATACGGTAATTCTTTAGAAGACCTCTGGAATATTTCTTTCCCCAAATACTAATTAAAACAAACAAAAAGATTCAACCCCTACCAATTAGACGTCCAATATATTCTATTGGGACGAAGGGCTGTTTTCAACTCCTTACAATCTTAGTTTTAGGCTTATTTTCGAAAATGAGAGGCATTTTAATTTACCAAGTCCGGGATTAAAAGAAACTAGCCATCTGGAAATAGGGATGCAGTACTTTAAAACTCACTGAAATCCACTGTTGTTTCGGCCCATAGTTCCAACGCTATTTCATTGTCCTTTCTTGTCCGAAGAGAACAGTACATTAGGTATAAAAGCTCCAATCAACATATTCTCTATGTGGAACAAGGTGAGACTCACATTAAGGCTTAACTCAATTGGAATCTCGTTCCCTTGAAATCGTAACATACACCTTATATTTTACTGAAAAGGACACTAAGTTAAACGAACTCCGAGCTTGTTGGTCCTCACTCCCCGGCCCTTCTCCGCAGGGCTGGGTCCACCGACTGCACACCGTCCTCAGCTCTGAAACAGCACCAGCTGGCCTGCGCCTCCGTGTCCCTGCCTGGGGGCTCTTCTTCCTCCCTTGTTCCTCGAAGGCTCACCTCACTCTGCGGAACTACCACTGCATGTGTGCCTCCCATGAGCCAGGCACTTACACCCACATTGTGTCTAAGAGTCACAGCTGTCCCCAGATTCAGATCCAGAGTGACTGACTCCATAGGCTATGCTCTTCCCACTACATGTCCTGTAGGAAGGGCCCTGGAGCAACAGGCGAGCTCACGGCAGCTCTCAGCCCCACAGCTTCTGGAGGAGAAATACTGGAGGGAGCTCAGCCTTAGAACCTCTTACCTTTCTCTATTATCTCCTTCGAGAGTTACCATCTCCTAGAATTTACTTTGTATCTCCCCGGGGCTGATGCTGAGTTCTGTATCACAGTCTGTATCTTCTGTGTTACGTAGCAGGATGCTATCATCATAACAACGTAAAAAATAAAACCTGACTTATTTCTGTTCAGTATACCCCGCCCCCCCCCAAAGAGCCTGAGGCATCCTTAGCTCTTCTCCCTTCTTTACTCCTTAGCCCTGGAGATCCTATCTTGACAATGTAACTGTGAACTGAAGACCCCACTTTCGGAATCCACAGCCCTGTCTCACTCTTCAGGGACCACAGTGGACTCAGGCTGGCCTCCCATCGCCCCTCCCACAAACACTCTCGTCCACTGCTTCCACACCCACATTCACGCCCGGGCCTGTCTCCATCACACAGGATGAGGGTCACACTTCTACCCCTGTGGTCAGATCTTGCCTCCATTTTGTCTGTCTTTATCTCCAATCTGAAAGCCCATTTTCTTTTTCTTTTTTCTCTTAAAAAAAAATTTTTTTTTATTGGAGTATAGTTGACTTACCATGTTGTGTTAGTTTCTGCTGTACAGCAAAGTGAGTCAGCTACACACATACATCTACATCTATCCACTCTTTTAGATTCTTTTCCCATATAGGTCATTACAGAGTATTGAGTAGAGTTCCCTGTGCCGTACAGTAGATCCTTATTAGTTATCTATTTTGCATATAGTAGTGTGTATATGTCAATCCCAATCTCCCAATTTATCCCTCCCCGAAAGCCCATTTTCAACAAAGCTGGCTCCTTCGCTGTTCCTGAAAAAATCATCACCGTCTCTGCCCCTTTGCTCATGCCTTCGCACGTAGGCCGGATCCTCCCACTCTGGCACAGATGCCCAACGTGCAAGTGCTAACGTCGACCCTACCCTCCTCAGGAAGGCTGCCTCTGCCCACCCGACGCCAGCCCCTCCCTTCACTCCAAATGCAGCTCCCACGAACACCCAGCGACTGGCTCCGTCTTGGCCTATGAAGACACTCCCCCAGTCACATCTCATGCAAAACTGTGACTTCTAGCCCTCTTATGTTAGGGTTAACTTTCAGTTCAGATTAATGACTACATGTTGTATTTCATCTTGGTGCTCAGGAAATAACTCTTCATTTGATTCGGTTGACTGCTCTTCAGAGCCCTGAAGGTGGAGAAAAATGTTCCAGGAAAAGCAGTCTGTGAGGAAAAACACATATACTCACCCCCTCAAAATAACCTGTGACCAAGGATTACAGAATTAAATTACAGGGCTTCCCTGGTGGCGCAGTGGTTGAGAGTCCGCCTGCTGATGCAGGGGACATGGGTTCGTGCCCCAGTCGGGGAAGATCCCACATGCCGCGGAGCGGCTGGGCCTGTGAGCCATGGCCGCTGAGGCTGCACGTCCGGAGCCTGTGCTCCGCAACGGGAGAGGCCACAACAGTGAGAGGCCCGCATAGTGCAAAAAAAAAAAAAAAAAAAAAAAAAAGAATTAAATCACAGACAAGGTAACAGACAGCCTTCTCAGTTTTGAAACAAGACAAGAAATTGCATAGGAAAAGGCTGATGGAGACTATTACAGTGACAGATTCGGAGCTTCCGCGTTGCCTGGCTCCCTCATCAGAGGGCGGGCCCCCATCAATACACTCTCCTGCAATACCTAGCCCAGGACAGTCAGAGCCTCACGTAAGTACAGGATGACTGAGTGAAAGAGAAGGGCTGAAAGACGCCAGGCACTTCTTTCTAAACCAGCTTCCTCACCACTAGGTTGATGAGAGAAGTCTCTCAGGGAGAAATCATAACCGTATTTAAAAAAACGAGTAAAATAACTTTCTAAAAACTGATTTAAAAAAATTTAAAAATTGCTCAAAGCCTCAAAAACCAATGCCAATAATGAAAAATAACTTGATTATCTCCAAGTTCTTGCTTACCTCTGAATGAAATCCTTCTTATAAATCCAATTTTTCTTTTTCTATCTTTAGTGGACATGGAAAGCAGCTGATCACTGTTCTGAGACATTTAACATTTATACGATGTGAGGATCTTAATGGAGTTTCTTTCTTTCCAGTTTAAACATAATAAACTTTTTATTAGACCCTTAGTCTTCGCAATTTTTTCATCTTTGTAACAATTCAACAGAATGAATCCCATCAGTCAACAACTGTGAGACTGATAAGATGACCCTCTTTAGGGTTTTATTTTGTAATCTTTATTTCCTGTAACATTTTGGTCATTTTGCCCGACTACGGAATACAGGAAATGTGGATTCTTTCCTTTAAAATACTAACCATTATAAGGGTGAAGTAAAATTAGGACAACTCTAAGTGTGCAAAATTAGGTCTATTATTTTGGTTTATATATTGATCACTTACTATGCCCCTTTACCATTAAAAATTATTAACCTGAGGGTTGTTCAAATAAGAAAAAAAAAATAAAACAACTTCAAAGTATTTTAACTATAATTTTCTACTAACCAATACATGCTAATTACTCTCCATCCTTGGAGGACAGAGAAAGTTTTGTATTTCTTGTGCCTCAAGGTGTTTTGTATCAAGTACTCAACAAAAGACTTTGATTAATAACCAGAATCAACATGGCCTCGCTTAGTGTAATGATCTTTCCAACGTTAAAATTACCATCAGTCACCTTAGGACTAGACGAAATCACTTGGTTTTGCCTCTGAACAGCCTTCTTCACTTTACATACGAGGAACTAAAGGCCCCAGAAAGGCTACATGACTACATTTTTTAGAGTGATTAATTTAAAAAGTCATAGAGTGAATTAGAAAAACTCATTAGAACTCATATCTACTGATTCAGTGTGTCTGTGGTTATCACAGCACCCACAAACTGGACTAAATTACAACTTCTAATTTTTTGGTGTTGCTGATTCATGAGGATTACTGTCTTGCATTTTTGGAAATAAGGGGAAAAAAACCATTTTGAGATGTACTGTATCACTGGTAGTGATATCAACGTCCATTTCACACCTGCTGCATTTAAGGAGGTTTCCCTACATGGCTGACTGAGCTTCTACTTATGCAACACAAGTCACAGTCACTGTGTTGAAGGCCATGGACAAAACAGTGAGTAATGCACCCAGAGCTCTGCCCTTGCACACTTTAATCTCCTGATTTGACTCTCTTGGGAGTTCCAATAGACCATAATTGTGAATGCAAGGCCTGCGTTCAATCACCTTTGAATCCCTGGTACCTAACACCAGAGCTGGAACACAGATGGTTCTGAGGGAAATTCGCAGCACCCTTTTTTAACAAGAGAAGGGGGTCGTGTGGAGTACTTACCGGTGAGGAAATTCCGCAGCCGTCCGAACTGCACTTCATATTGCTGGGGCTCTGCCTGGCAAGGGGCCGCAGACACTATGTTGGCACAACCAGATTCTGATTGGACTAAGGAGGAAAAGATACATAAGATGGGGACGGCAAAGACAATCGCCAGCCCAAAACGTGGCAGGATGGATGGAAGGAGGCGCAGCTGTAGCATCTGACATCTCAGCCCGTTTTCAAAGTACGTTGGGGCTTCTGGTTAAATGTGACCGACATGCCTACCCCACCCGCTCCTGACACCCAGTGACGTGACAGCAGAGGAACGACAGGTATAAAGCACAGGGTACGCGAGCTGGACGAGAGAGGAGAGGCACACAGGCTCACGAGAGACTCCTCTGGACGCATCTGACCCCAGGACCTGACACTGTACCATCGTGTGCCTTGGGATGGGTTCATCTTCAACCCCCGTGCTGGGCATTCAGTGGGCCCTTTCAATCTGGAAATTCACGTCTTTCAGTTCTGAGAAACTTTCTTGAATCATTTTGTTGCTTCCTCTCCTGTGTTCTCTTTCTGGGACGCCTACAATTTCGAGGTAGGTCTCCTGAACTGACCCTTTAATGTCTCCCAGATTTTCCATTTTTTGCCTTTCTGCTCTACTTTCTGGGAGGCTTCCTCAACTTTCAACCCTTCGAATGATTTTTCAGTTTCACTGTCATGTATTTATCTGAATGTTTTCTTCTCTTAAAATAGCAGTCTCTTCTTGTTTCAAGGCTATCAATGATGGTAGTTTTGAAGTTTTTTTTTCTCTCTGCTGTTTGCTTCCTTCAAGTTGCTTCTCACTGTTTCCTTCCATTTTTCATATGAAGCAGATCAGTTTCTTCCAGGATCTGACAGTCCCTAGTTATCTGAAAGTGAGGCACCACAGAGCTGATGAGAACTCTGGGCGTGCGCTTATCACCCAAGAGGACCTGGATGGGCAATTCCCTGCTGGCGATGTCTTTAGGTCCATTCTGTTGGGCAGGACAGATTCACCAGGGGCGAGGCTTTTAATCACCTTCCTGGACAGCAGGTGCCTGGATGGCAGTGTTCTCGGCAGCGAGAGGAGGAAGGAGGCTGGAGTCTCAATACTCAGGATGTAAACATGCACTTCATCGCCATTCTGTGAGTTCATGCTTTCTAACAAGAAAAGCAAAATTCTCCTACCCTTTCTGCTGGGGGTGGGGTGGGGGACCTCACAACTGGAGAGAGGCGGCGGGGGACTGACGAGCCATCTTCAACAACAATCTGGACGAACACCGACGTGCGTGGGACGCACGTGGGAAGGAGGAAGCAGGAATGTAATTAATGCAGCAGGGCCGAGGAGACACGACGGAGAGCATCGAGAGGCGGGGAGACAGATGGGAAGAGAGTCAGAGCCCCTCCGGGAACTCGGACACACGCTGGAAGGCTGCGGGCCCTCCTGCTGCCCCGCCGTGAGGGAACCAGTCTCAAGTCCTACAGTCACAAGCCCTCAAAGGCATCCTCCCCTTGCCATTCCGATGACCACCCTTTAGCTCAGGCTGTCCTCACCTCTCACTGGATCACGCTGCAGCCTTCTGACTAGCTCCCCTGGCGCCAATCCGGGCCTTCCCCCGTCAACACTGCCACCACAGCCATCCTCCTAAGACCCACATCTGATAACCTGGACACCCGCCCCCAGCTTTGCCCCCCAATAAGCTCCTAACGGTTCTCTGGAAACTCAGCTTATGCCTTCTACGATTTACTGACCCCTGACTATATGCTGGGAACCATGAGACCTTCTGGGAAGCCCTTGTGACCTGCCGGCCGACCTGAGAGCACCACCTTCTTTGCTCATATGGAGGCTGAGCAGCCCTCACGGGACCACGTCACGCCGCCCGCATGAACTCATCCGCCTGCCTCAGCTGACTGTAACAGAGCTCCTCGGGAGCCAGGGTCGAGTCTTAGCTCTCTCGAGAACTTCTCAGCACCTGGCCACCAGCAGACCTTCACGACCATCTGCTGAACGCAGATGTAAGTATTCCGATTACTCAATCAACAGAAAAACCTAGGACAAAATCTTACAATAATCACACTTTAGAAGCTTCCCGCTTTTCCTGGTGGTTTTCCAGGAACACTGACTCTCCTAATACGCCATCGTATCGAAAAGAAGACAACTGAGAACACAAATTTAACAGTGCTGCCCTACTGTCTATCAGCAACAGCACAGGCTCCAATGAACACAGGCCAGCGGGAGCTTATCAAAGGCCGTGACGGCGAGTTTAGAAGGAATTACTCTGGTCCTGTACACTGGCCATCCTACTAGAAACATTAAGGCTTTCATGAATCGATTCCGAGTTCATCGCCTGGCCCTGTCCTTGTCAGGGGAACCCAGCAGAGTCTGAAGGCGAGGGAGAGTGAGTGGGTCTGACACTGAAGGGAAGGAGGCTTCCCCTGAGGAGCCGGGCTGAGCTGGAGAAGGCACTGCCACCTTAAGCTCCCCACACCTGGCCATTTAAAGACGCTCATAACCACCCTGACAGCACAGCAGGAAAAATTTTTCCAAGGTTTTTCTAAAAAAGAATCCAAATCCAATTTCAAAACAAACAGCAGAAGCAAAAAGAAATGTTAAAAGTCTCAGGAACACGTGTATGATACCAACATTTCCACCCACTGATCCCAAAGGACTCATCCACCTGGAGAACATGCCTTCCACGGGTGAGGCCCAAGCGATAGGGGAGGGGACACGTGCAAGAGGGGGACAGAGACCCTGGCCCTAGCTCACGGAAGGAGAAAGTCTTACACGACATCAGGTACAGCTCAAAGCCCCCGGGATCCTAAAGGAGGACGTGTTGGGCAGGGGGTTTTCAGAGAGGCATTTGGGCTGGACGCTGCCTCCGGGACGGGGGTGGGTGGTACCTGCGAGGCTGGTGGCCATCTCCTCGGCGCTCTGCGACAGCCGCAGGCCTTGCTTCAGTGGGCCGTCCGCGTCCCCGTACTGCCGGCGTTTGAGGTAGCAGGACACGGCCATCTGAATCTGCTCGGTGCGCACCCGTTTCATGACCTGAGGGGGAACCATAGGGACAGCCTGACGTCACGCGCGGGGAGAGGCCACGCGGCCAGTCTCCTGGCTGACTTGAGAGCCTTAAGACCAACCTCACCCTCTCTTCCACTTTATGTACTGTCCCGATGAAAACACGGCCAACTTCAATGATGGAAAACGGGAATAGCCTAGATAATAAAGCCCCACGGGACTTCCCTGGCGGTCCAGTGTTAACACTCCGCGCTTCCACTGTAGAGGACATGGGGTTGATCCCTGGTCGGGGAACTAAGATCTCACATGCCTAAGTGTTGCAAGGTGCGGGCCCCCCCCCCCCAAAAAAAAGCTCCAGATCCCCGGCAAACTCCATTTAGGACCACAATTTCAATCCGCTCCGAGGAATTCCAGGGCCCTGTGTTACCGGCCGCCCCTCGCTCAGGGAGAGGGGTTCAGGGAGCAGGGAGCCAGCCAGAAAGCAGGCAGGAGGCAGCACGAAATCAGAGCCCTGAGACATTCAGAAACCAGGTAAAGAGGTGTTAGAAAGTGAGAAGTTAATAATGGGGAAAGGGAGAGCTATGTTTTCTCTTAGCAGTCAGGAAAAGGCTGCTGGCGCTGAGTCAAGGATTTGAGCAGTGTGTTTTCATGTCAATCATACTGTTTACCTCTTTTCACGCTTTATTTGTAACGCCAGGTACAGAAAAGCATCAACATTGTAAGAGGGTATGTATATGTGTTAGAAAATGTCTCATGAATTCTTATACGGAAGGAAATGCACTCAACAGGGGTAAACAACTTCTGATAATTCAAGCTAAGTTGGCGGTTTTCCCTCCAAAAGGACTATTTTCCTTGACTGCTAAATTTATTATCAAGAATGAAAGGAACCCCTGACTGCCATGGGCCTCAAATACTCCTTTGCCTGGAGTAAAGAATACTGCAGTCCAGATGACCAGTGACAGCTGAATGAATTTTCTAGGTTCACTTCTGTGATGTAAAAAATATTTTCTTCTTCAGGATCAGAATATCGTGTCCATTTTGGAATGCATGCAACATTATCCATACACATGTGATGGTCCCCACCAGGGTAACTTTCTCTAAATCAAGGACTTCTAATTTTTTTGTGTGTGGAAGATGTGTTTTTGATAGTTTATTTGGATGTGTTTAAATTTTCAGTTTCAATTACATGCACTGGCCTTCTCCTTTGTGATTTCCTCCATGTTTTTAAGATTTAAAATTCCCCCCATTCCAAAAACCTGTTATTTTTTCTTTAAATATTAAAAAAAGTTTATCTGTATCTAATGTTTATCCATTGCAATTTCTTTCAGTGTACAATATGTGGTGAATAACCAAACAACTATTTTACCCAGATACTGCGGCAAACAAGTTGTTCCAAAACCATCTGCAAATAAATAATCCTTCCAAACTGATTCATGGTAACTCTTTTAAAACACAATCTGAAGATCAACTTTTCAATTGCCTAAGTCACACAACAGAGCAAACAGTGAAGGCTGGAGACATGCACACACAAAACCACATATATTTATATACAAATATAAAATGTTAAGACATCATAAATGTATTATTTTAAACCAGGTATAAAGAATGATTATATTAGCTATGCATTTCATTTCTGGATTACCAGAGACAGTATCAAATATTTGTTAGAAAGGAGGGGCACTGGGTCTGAAATGATTGAGATTCAGTGATACAGTGAAACAGTAACAAATTTCCTCAAACTGAACCACCTTTCACTATGGAATTTGCCTCACTTGGTTATGGTGTGTTAGTCTTTCACTGTATGACAACTCAGATTTTTTTTTTTTTTTAATTTTTGGCTGCGTTGGGTCTTCACTGCTGTGCACGGGCTTTCTCTAGTTGCGGCAAGCGGGGGCTACTCTTCGTTGAGGCAGGCGGGCTTTTCATTGTGGTGGCTTCTCTTGTTGCGGAGCACGGGCTCTAGGCGCGCAGGCTTCAGTAGTTGTGGCACGTGGGCTCAGTAGTTGTGGCTCGCGGGCTCTAGAGTGCAGGCTCAGTAGTTGTGGCACGTGGGCTTAGTTGCTCTGCAGCATGTGGGATCTTCCCGGACCAGGGCTTGAACCCGTGTCCCCTGCACTGGCAGGTGGATTCTTAGCCACTGCACCACCAGAGAAGTCCCCAGATTATTTTTTAATTAAGATTTTTTTTCTATTGCTCATACAAGAATTCTGAGACTTTGAGAGTGGGGATCACTGCTCTAAGTATTCACCTGTCCATTGATGAAGACAGATAATTGTTTCTTTGTGGTTACTAATAAGCATTCCTGTACCAGTTTGACTATTTCAGTGATTCTCTATGGTTTTCTAACCTGGTTACACATAAGAATCTCCTGCGAGTGTGTGTATAAATAATTTCAGCCTTGGAGATTCTGATTCAATGTAATATTTAGAGAAAAAAATTTAAGTGCACACAGAGACTGTGAGAGTACTACCCTTTGCCAGTTTGGACCCAAGTCAGAAGCAGTCAATCCACCAGGCTCCCACCCCCGGCCCCGCCACCACACGACCCTACGCCGCTTGCTAAAGATGCTTTCAATCTAACTTCAAGAGTTCTTAGTCTCCAAGCTCTTCCAAAGCAGCCTGATGCCTTGTATTTTGGCTGGGACTAAAACTTTTCCAGACTTCCTACTGCCGATCTCTTGTTGCCATGGGAGTGCATGCTTGTATCAATGTGTGTCCCTTAGTGTTTCAGGTAAGATGAGAGTAAGAGGTCATCTCTCTAACAGGAAAAAAAAAAAAAAATGTGCACAGGAAAAGACATGGGAAAACTGACACAGCAGACCCTGCAATGCCAAGTGTCCCCAAGGTGGGACAATGTATATGCATATCTGAAGAGGAGGGGAAAAGAGAGAGCGAACAGAAAGCGATGAGAATGAACAATAGTAAAAAACGGGCCATATTGGGGATTACTAGAAACTAGCTGGTAAATACCGATGCTAATGAATTTGCCCAAATTAGCTGTTTCTGGCTCCAAACCACCATGTAGGACAAGGACCTTCCCTGAGGGTGGGCTGTGAGCCAGCTGCAGGGCCAAGAGTCTGGGGAGGAGGAACGCGGGCATTAGTCTCTTTTATAGCCACACTCAACTGAAATACCAGGGACATTATCCAACTGACTGCCCTGGACTTGATTCCAGGGCACACATATTTCAAGTGAAGTAAATAATAAATGAAATGGGGAAAAACCCTACAAACCTTCTTAAAAACAGACCTATCTTTTGAGAGACTCAGACATGAGACTAACACTGCAATTCCAAGTTACCTGTTTATCTTTTCCCATAATTATAAAATCTTTTAAATTTAAATTGAGTTTCAATCTAATTACATCTTTGTTAAAAATTTCAGGGTTTCCCTTAATTTTCAATTGACAGAAAATATTTTAACTTTAAAGTTAAAAATAGATGATCACATACCTTTCTTTTCATGTCACATTATTAGGATTTCTGGAAATTAACATGAGGATTCCGACACAATATGTATCTATTTCTCATGCATTAATAGTTGCCTACTGTTACCAAAGTTGCTACAGAAAATGAGGACATGATCACCTTCCTGCCTTAAAGTAACAACTGTGCAGGAAGAACCACTCTCTTAATACTCTTTGCTGCAGCCTAACCCCACCCACTTATGTTCAAATGTGTATGGTTGGTGGAGGGTTGCTCGGAGAGACACCCCCAGCCCAGCACTTCATGGGCTAAGCACTACGCAATTCCATGAGATGCCAATAGAGTACTATATGAACAGTGTGTCTCCCCCTGCCCCTCAGATATAAGGTGTCAGCTTTGAGGATGAATGAGTTCAAAACAAATCCAGGCAAACTCACCACCACTATCCTCAAATCAGTTCCCCAACTGAGTATACGGACAGTAGCTAGGTGTTTCTGTTGCTGTTGTTTTTTAAAGTGTATTTTTTTTCCAATTATAAATTTATGCTTAAAAACAGATAAAAATTATTTTGTATTTTTTCTTAACTGAGAGGTCATGTAAAGTGCCTAGTAGGTGCTCATATATCAGCTCTCTTCTCTTTCCTTGCAGTATTCTAAGTGCTTATAAAATCCATCAAAAGGTCACTCTTAGTAGCACCTACAAACCTAATAAGCTTTTGCATTAATCATTGTGATAAAATGCTTGTGAAAATAAAAATCGCAGCTGAAAAATAAATGAGCTCGGTTTCAGTCATACATGATATAATTTTTAAATTAGGTTGGCCTTTCATATTCAGGCTTTGCTCAGACACAGACGTAACATGAATACACTTGAACTAAAACCTGTGATCTTTCCCCATGGAGTCCTAAGAAGTAAATGGCACACGAACAAGGCTCACAGCTGCGGGCTCAGGATGCAATGTAGAATCTGGGGGTTTAATTTGGGTAGGAGGGTTGGGGGTGAAGCAGAAATCATACAGCCAGGCAGACAGATGCCCCTAGAACTTGACTAACATCAGCTGGGACCTCCATAAAGTCCCTGAAGTCTTTCGTTGTCAACTACTTCCTTTCCCTGCAGCTTCCTACCTGCAGCCACCCCCAAATCTGCTCCAGTCTCCTTACTCAGCCAGCCGACCCTGCTTCCTATGTCAGCGGGCTATTTACTAAGACATGAGATTCCTCAACTCTTGTCAAATCTGTCACTTTTCCCCACTATTTACATGGCTTCTAGGCTGCTGAACACGCCGCCTCCCCTGCAGGCAGGTCTCTGGCTCCCCTCTTCCACCCTTCACATTCCCTGCTGACACAAGACTCCTGCAGTCTCTAGTCAGAGCACCTTCCTGAGCTCAAGTCTACAAGACTTCTCTACCTGGAAGCTGCAAACATCTGAAATTTGATGTGCTCAAATTCTCTTCCTTCCATACGTCTTCCTTTTCCTAGTTTTCCCAGACAGCTTAATGGTGCCACCATCCACCAACAGAGAAAACCACAACCAAAACCAACCAATCAAATGAAAACTGTCATCTTAAGATGCTTTTCTCTATCTCTCTTCCCCTCACTTCTAAATGGCCATCGACTCTTTATTCTAAACAGGACTCTCTTGGAGCCATTGTGCTACCATATCCTCACTGCTGCGATCTGACAGCGCAAATCACTTCTCACCTGGACTATTCCAATGTCCTCCTACTACTCTAGGCCAACCTCAAACACCCTTTTGAATGCAGCCAGACAGAAAGACTGACTATGCTACTCCCATGCTTAAAATCATCCTCTGCACCCCATGCAGACTGCCCACTCCTGCCATCACTGTTCTCTAGGTCCCCCCACCAGATGGAGAGTTCCCTAGAACAGGGCTTTTATCTTGGAAATCCACATTAAAAGTAAAGTGAGTGTCATCTAGCTTCTGCTTGGAATTCTTGACGGTTTACTTTAGGCACATGACTTCTCTGGATTTTTATGAACCAAGAAAGCCACAAATATTTGATGCTTACTTCAAAACTATTTTAGGGCTCAGAAAAATTATTTCTATACAAAACCTTGTTAACATGGAAGAGTATGGCACAATTTATAGAACGGCTACCTACATTTACCGTGTCTTACGTCATAAAGAATACCTTTCACGTGGGCTCCATTTACAACCACTGTAGACAGAAGAAACAGGATGCTGTGCTCTCAGAATAAGGGGGATATGGTTTCCTATGTTTATCATTCTCCCTGAAATGGAATTCAAATGCAGCAAGGTTTTGGAGATGCTTTAATGGCACTGAATCCTTTATGTGTGTGTGTCTCACAGAGCAGCCGGATCACTTTTTATTCTAGAGTAGTACTGCCCATAGGACTTCCTGCAATGAAGGAAATGTTCTAGGTCTGCACTGTTCAGTGTGGTAGCCACCAGCCACAAAGGGCTATCTAGCAATTAAAATGTGGCTAACGCAGCTGAAGAATTGAATTTTTAATTTTCATTAAGTTAAATGTAAGCAACCACACATGGCCCGTGCTTTCTGTATTGGACAACACAGTTCCAGAGCATGGCATTACTTTGTGAAACTAAAGCAGCAGTGCCTTGACTTAAAAATGGCAATGCACAAAGTCTTGCAAAACACTTCTGATTCCTAAATTGCCAAATCTCCAAAAATTAGTATTTTCTTAGTAAAAATGGAGCTACCTTTTTATTACTATCAAACACTCTAAGGTTACTAAGATACATATACATTTACATACATCTTACCAGAAAGATATCTTATTTGACTGCTAAACAAAGATTTATGAACGGGAGTTTTCTACAGTGTTTTCTAAAACTTGCCAGTACACAACATTCTTGAAACCTTCTTAAAGTTAAAATATGAGACGGGAAAAAGGAATTCGTTTCAGTAGACAAACAGAGCAGCAGTTACTTTCTGTAAAACGTTCACATAAAAGGCAAGCTCGAACCTAAGACAACTTTACCCCTGCAATGAGAAAATTAAAAAAGAAAAATTTCTGGCTAACTTAAACTAGAAAAAAAACCTTTAGGACTGTAGATCAATTAGTCAAATGTCTGCTTATAATCTTTAATTTATTAACTTCCATGTATTTTAAAATATAGAAGGCAACACATTAATTCATGAAACAATTTTACGCCAACTATTCACTTACATCTTCAACACCAGCGTCTCTGTAGTCACTGAAGCCACTCTGAATCATCAAATTCCATTTTCCAGAACACACCATCTTTGCTCCTACCAAATCATCTATGATACAGCACTTGATGCTCTCGCTGGAAATCTCAACGCAAGCCATCAATACCCATTCAGGTGGCAGAACTTTTTAAATTTATCACTTACTGTTGATACATTGGTGGTATAAATATCCCGAACTAGCAAGGACTGAGATTGTTTCAGTCCAATATGTATTTCCCAAATGGCATCTTGTTGTTGGAAAGAGTAATTGCAGTGCCTGTAACAGGAGAGACTTAAACATGTGGTACCACCCTCTTTTCAGAGGGATACTTTGGGGGGAATCCTGCCTTGTAGTCAGGCATATACAGTACATCCTTGAAGATGCTTTTTAAGAGAGAAGGTTGCCTGGAATGATCTGGTTTCTTCATGCCTTCTCAGAGCGCTCTTTAGGCTTCCAGATTTGGATTCAAATGCCTGCCCCTGCTAAGCAGTCATTTTCCTTTTGGAGTCACAGGCAGACACAAAGCTGCCAGGACAAGTGGCTGGGCCTTCCCTACTTTTAATCCCACACCACTACAGGCACAATCTTTCCAAACAGCTAATCTGATGCCATCTGCGCTCAGCTTAAAAACTTTCTCCTTCCTTCACCAGTGTGGAGGATAAAAAAATCGTCTCCACTGTGTCACCTTGAGGTTACTCTTATCTGCCTTTGTTTACAAAACAGGTGGGTACCACAAGGCCTTCTCGCCTTAGGGGTTTTGGTCAAGGCTCCTCCATTAACTGTAGGAACACCCCAAATGGCACTCCTAGCTGGTTTAGCTAACTCCCACTCATGCTTCACAGCCTAGCTTGGCCACTTCTTCCCCAAAGCTTCCTTGAGCCTGATCCCTTCCACCCACCAAACCCAGGAACAAACCTCTATCACAGGAATCACCATACTATTTGTTTCCTACACCGCCACTACTAATACCTGGCACTTACTGAGTGTACATCACAGGTAAGATACTATTTTAAGTCCTTTACGTAGACTATCTCGTTTACGCCTCCCGAGAACCCTATAAGCTAGGGAGCATTCTTCAGATAAGAAAGCTGAGGCTTAAAGAAGTCAGACAGGTGCCCAAGGGTCCACGGTGCCAGGAGGGGAACTTGGGCCCCCTGGCTGCATGGTCTGAGCTCTTACCTTTTACAGTGTCTTGCTGCTCAAAGGCTTCTCTCGGGAAACACAACAGTGAAAGCTTACCAAATGCTTGTTGAGAGAGTGATCACAACAGTTACTACCTGAGAAGCTGGCTGTCTGTCACATGGAGAGGCTAGAAACGGTTTCTAGCACGGTCCACTGGGTAATGCTGGTTTAACAGAGCGCCCCCGGGGCTCCCTTCCAGCTAAAACGAATCATCAAATAAACAAAACAAACAAACAACAGCCCTTTCTCCAGAGATGTCCTTCATAGGTATTATGAAGGACATCTGTTTGCGAAAGTAAAACCAAAAAACCAGTGACTGAATAGTTAAGAGGAGCCTTTACCTAGTTCCACAGTGATAGAACCAAACAAATTTCACACATTCAGAGGGAGAAGCAACAAAACTATTCCAAAACACACAAATCTGCTTTACTGTTGATAACAAAAAACAAACAAAAAAAATGGTCAAGGCAAGCCCACTTTTTGGTTTGCCAATTTAACACTGATTTTTAAGGCAGGAATGATTTATAATTGACAAAAATCAAAATTACATTTAACGCAAAAATTTTAGGCCTACGAGGAACCTAGAAAGTATTCTCTGCCAAAAAAAGAAATTGTAATAGCTGATAACTAGTATTTACAGAACACTTCCCACTTGTCAGGCGTTTTCACATTCATTAATCCTTTTTTGGGTATCCTTTAAAAGGTCCAGTTTATCAGTCATTACCTCATTTTACTGAAGAGGAAACGAAGGCTCCGAGAGGTTACAGATAGTAGTTACATGGTTTCGACCTGAGGCCGATGTAGTCACCAAGCCCCCTCCGCTGCAGAAGCTTCTCCGAGTGTAAAGCTATGGCTCCAAACTCCTCTTCCTACTCCCACCCTCAAGCAGAGCGGGGACCCAGACCGGGGCAGCCACCGTGTCCGCCCTACCCCGCAGCGCTAGGTCACCTAAGAGTAGACGGCCCCCGCCCGCGCGCCCCTCCCAGCGCAGCCCCGATTCCTGCCAGCCGGGTCTCCCTTCCTAGACCTCCACCTGCAAAGTCAGAGATCAGCGCTTCCAGCCTGCCGCCGCGGGGCACGAGCCCAGGGCGCTCTCACCGCTGTCGGGAGGGCAGCACTTCCGCTGAGCCTCCTAGGACACCCGGTCCCTCACCCTCGGCTCCCCCGCCCACGTCGCGCCCGGGCGCTCAGGGCCTCGGGGCTCCGCGGCGCGCACCCCGTACGCGGCTGTCAGGGGCGCGGCCGCCTTGCGGGCGCCCTTGC
This sequence comes from Monodon monoceros, assembly GCF_005190385.1. Taxonomy (NCBI): domain Eukaryota; kingdom Metazoa; phylum Chordata; class Mammalia; order Artiodactyla; family Monodontidae; genus Monodon; species Monodon monoceros. The sequence continues at coordinate 12,048 of NW_021703460.1, read as the reverse complement.
AGGTGGGCATCGCCGCGCTCGCCCGCGTCCTCCTCGCCACCCTGCGCCAAGTTTCATCCCGACTTCGGCCCACAGACACTTCCCTCTCCCGTAAATGAAGAAGAGGCCGGGCCCGCGCTCCGGGCCTCCAGGCGGTGCCGCCCGCTCGCCCCGCCCCCACCGCCCAGGCCGCGCTGCCGCCTGCGCTGCCGCCCGCGCCCTCGGCCCGCCGCCCGCACTCACTGAACATCCCAGGCGGCTCCCGCTCCCCCCGCCGCCGCCGGGGTCGCCCCGCGTCCGCCTCCGTCGTCTCCGCGGCAGGCTCGCGCTCCGCGGCCGGCTCAGCCGGGCCCCCGCGCCCAGTGCCCCGCCGCCCCCGCGGCGGCTCTGGGCTGCAGCCCCATGACTGATTGACGCGGAGCCGCCGCGGGCTGGGCCGGGCCGCTCGGGCCTCGACGCGCGGCCGTCTCCGCCAATGGGCGCGGCGCCTCGGCGCTCGGCTGGCGATGCCTGGCGTGCGAGCCGTCCCGCCCCACGTTCCTTCCGCCTGGTCCAGCGCCGCCCCGCAGCTCCCAGCGCAGCCGGAGTCCGGAGGAAGGAGCGCGATCCCCCACGTGGTGGCCCCGGAGTCGGTCCCGCCGCTGCTGCGGCCGTTCGTCCCCGCGCGGTCCCCATCCGGGGCTGGCCGCCGGGAGAGCTCCTCACCCGGTGGCTGCCCTCCGCCCCGCCCGCCGCCCCTCACGGGCGGGGTCTGCGTGAGTTCCTCACCTGGGGGCGGCCTGCAGGTGAGCCCCCTTCCAGCCGGCCCTCCACCCCGCCCGCGGTCCCTCCCAGGTGACCAGGTCCCTCCAGGTGAGCTCCCTACCTGAGCATGGCCCTCCCACGCTGGCTTGCTCCTCCGGCGGCCCCTCTCCTCGCTCCTGGCTGCTCGCTTCCTTCTGTTCCGCAGGGTTTAGCGTGGCCGCGCGAGGACGGACGCGGCTTTGCGGTCCGCACCGGGCTTTCCACGCCCGCTCGCAGGGATCTTTGCGGGCACCAAGGGCCCAAGGTTGACAGATCCGGGAGGGTGTATGGGGCGTCTTTGTAGCCAGTTCTGCAGATACTTTTAAAGTACTTTGTAGCTGTCGCGATGGCTGTGTAACATTGAATTTAGAAGTTAAATTAGTAGCTGTTGAATGGATATTGGACGTTTCGACAAAGGAAGACTGACAGCATTTGGCTGTTCTGGCCTCTTGTAATAGTGAAGGGTACCGTGCTGAACCTAGCTGTCTTTCATCCGATGTTCGCTCATTCCCTGTAAAGATCCCTATTGAGAATTAGCTCTGAAGGTAGGTCTGTAGGATTTCAGACCCCTTAGATTTTAAAAATCCAGCGATTCAGTTCTCAGGATAGCAAATTGTTTTGGTTTGACAGTATTTAAATTGGAATCACGGGGCTGCGATCTTTTCTCGGTATTTCATTGGCCCTATTTTGTTGTTATTTACGATAATTTTATTTCAGTATTAAGTATCATGAAAAACTTTCTCCCTTGAGGAACTGACTTGTTTACTTTTATGTAATGAAAATGACTTAACCTGATATGTTCTCCCCTTTTTACTATGGTTTTTAGGAAACTCTAAGCTACATTTACCTCAGTTTTATAGGATTATAGGTTGTTGGTATGTTTGTGTTCCTTCTTTATTCATAATTGTATCCTTCCAGCGTTAATCGTGTAACTATATTCTGTAGAGTCTTAGAAGCAGTGTGTGTTGGTAAGTTTATGAAGTTACTGTTGCAGCTGAAAAAACATTCTATCTGTTGGGACTGGGTTTGTACTATATTTCTTTTGTACTTGGAGAAATATTACTATTTCCAAATACTGCTTATTTATCTTTTTTTTTTAAAGATGATGTTGGGGGTAGGAGTTTATTAATTAATTAATTAATTTTTGCTGTGTTGGGTCTTCGTTTCTGTGCAAGGGCTTTCTCTAGTGGCAGGCGGGGGCCACTCTTCATCGCGGTGCGCGGGCCTCTCACTATCGCGGCCTCTTTTGTTGCGGAGCACAGGCTCCAGATGCGCAGGCTCAGTAGTTGTGGCTCACAGGCCTAGTTGCTCCGCGGCATGTGGGATCCTCCCAGACCAGGGCTCGAACCCGTGTCCCCTGCATTAGCTGGCAGATTCTGAACCACTGCACCACCAGGGAAGCCCTATTTATCTTTTTAAACTGTTCAGTGGGGTGGGTCCTAATATATACTCTATAGTATGTATTAGAATATTTTTGCAGAAACAACTCTTTCAGTCTAAAGCCATGTGTGAACGAATCTTTTCACAAGTAATTTGAACACTTTGGGTTTTGTTCCATTGAATTCCTGCGCACTGACCTCTGAGGATGTGATGTTTGATCACAGCAGGAATACTTGTATGTGTGTGTGTAATCCATCGTCTGTTTGAATTTCCTCCAAGAAACTCATGGACTCAAGCATCTTATGTATAAACTTCTGCCCAACAGTGTTTAATTCATTAGAAAAATATTTTTAAAGGAGTATAAGTTATGTAGACAATAAGTTACATAGTGTTCATTTTCTGCTGCCTATTAAGTTTGACCTTAATATTCTGGTCCTTTATATTAAAAAAATATAAATTTTTTCCATTGCTTTAAATTGTAGGTAAAGCGCAGCAATGGCTGCTGTTTATTCTGGCATTTCTCTAAAACTTAAAAGCAAGACTACTTCCTGGGAAGATAAACTAAAACTAGCGCACTTTGCGTGGATTTCCCATCAGTGTGTTCTTCCAAATAAAGAACAAGTAAGTTTAATGTGAAAGTTACATTTCTACAACCTAAACTAATGATCACTTATGTAAATTACATATTGACATTTAGTTAAAATTTAAAAAGATTAAAGGTTGGGAAAGGAAACATGGTTAGAAAGTTAAAAGTCCTATCAGTGAGATAAAGTAAGTAGTTAGGTATTACATTAACAAAGTTTTTCTGTTACAAAACCTCAGCATTTCGTTTATGTTTGGAAACATCTCTTATATTCTGAATTAAATATGTGCATCAGTGAGCAAATTAGGATTTAGGTTACAGAAGTTAAGTTCTGAGTCTGTTGGCAGCTTCATTTGTTTGTAAATCCTAAGTGATGCTCCATAAGCAATTCTTGTTGGTGCTTTGTTAAACGTCTTTGGAACTTGATGAATCTCGAAGGCTGGAAGTAGGGAAGCTTTAGCATTTGTAGTAAACTGAGGGGAAATAGATTAGAAACCGGTAGATTAGAAACAGATTAGGAACCCAGAAAGACATAGCTCTTTGTTAACATTTCTCAAGCTTATCTGACTAAGAAAAGCAGTTAATACAATGGAGACCGGGATGATGAGCTCACGCAGTTACTCATTTGCTCGTATTAAGCAGCACAAAATGTGTCAGGTGGATTACAGCCATTGAAATGATGAGGTCCAGTATGTAGAGCACTAGCAGAGCTAGTCGTTTCTAAATCTGGCTGCACCTGAGAATCATTTTGGCTGCTTGACCTGGCAGCGGTGGCAGGCCATTTCATCAAGGTTTCCACTACCCTTCTCCAGAGAGAGTTTTTTCCTTTTAGCGTTTGTCACTATTCGTGTTGTTATTGACAGTTCTGGTGTCCTGAGCTGAAGCCTCACCACTTTTCCTTGTGTTTATGAATAAGGAAACACGTCACAATAATGGAAACTTTATGTCCAGCCCTCCTTTTAATACAGCACTTGTGAATCATTTCATAGAAGACTCTCTGTCTTCTGAACAGGGTAAATAGGTTTAGGGATGAAGCTGCAGTTAACTCGGGAAGCCAGGACACAAACCCTGGTCTTCTGACTCTGCATTTTTGCTTTTGTGTGTCATTCCTTTTGTGGCCATTCTGAGCAATTGTTGTTGTGCTTTTAACTTGTAAAACTTGGAAGCAATTAGTTAGAAGAAACCGTTTCTCTTGAAACTTTTTATTGGCCCCAGATGGAGACACACTTAGTTTTTTTGATTGATTCTTTAATAATAAATATTTTAAGACACCAAAATGTAATATAATGTTACCAAAGATAAGTTTTAAAGGAGAGTTTCTCCCCCCTGGCAGTTGTATTTGGTTTTTCGTTTATTTTTAAAGTATATTCCAAATTCAGGTATTACTTGATTGGGCACGACAGTCGTTGGTTGCGTTTTATAAGAAAAAACTTGAACTGAAGGAAGACATTGTCGAAAGGCTTTGGATCTATATGGATAACATTCTACATAGCAGAAAATTGCAGAATCTCCTCAAGAATGGAAAGACAATTAACCTTCAGATTTCCCTCCTCAAGGTAATTAACAGTTTCCTGTGTTATCCTGTAAGTGTTGCAGGTATCTCTATTGATTTCTTGTTGATGCTGGAGGCTTATTTGTCTTACGGTTAATGATATGAAGATACAGACAATATCAAAGTAGGGGAGGAGAAAGAAATAATATTTTTAGAGTTATAATAACGACTGATACTTATTGAATGCATATCGTATGCTCTACACCATGCTAAGCACTTTATATTATGAAAAGCTTAGAACTTTTTCGTAAAGTGGTTAATTACCTTTTTAGTTGGAAAAGGTAGCCGGCAAATGACGCTACTTTATGACTTTTTTTTCACCTTTCTGCTGGACTGGAGGGAGGTCAAAGGCCAAAATCTGGATGAGAATTTCCTCAAAGGTTTTTGGCTCCGTGATTTTGAAGTCTCAGGTCGGGATTATAAACTTCACTGTCAGTACTGAGTATTTTGAAATACTGTGAGAATAGCCGGTGACAATAAAAAGCACGAATAAGGAGTACTGAGTGTGGGCCAGGTAACCTGCCGAAAGTCACACAGGAAGTAAGTGGCAGAGCTGGGATTTGAACCTCCATCTGTGTGATGGCAAAGCCTGTGCTCTTGCCTCACCCACACGAGCGTGTGCGCAGGAGAAAAGCAGTAGAGGCTGGGAACAGAAGAGTTAAATGGTTGGTGCCTGATGGTTCATAGGCTTTAGTGGTTCTTGAAATTATGCTCTAAATTGTGTCACTTTTTAAAATGATAGACCAGTGGTCACCAAAGTGGGTTATTCTGAATGGTTCTTTGGGAGTGTGGGAAGAAAATCTTACATCTCTGTATGTTTTTTAAAAAGTCACTTTAATTTCTATGTATGCTTTATAATTATATAAGATACTAGTGCTATAGCGCATACATATAATTTATAACCTTATCGGGTATAAGTGTGGAAAAAGTTGTATAATCAGAAAAATTTGGAGATCACTGTAGTGAGTGTGCTGGCATTTAAGTATGTGATATCTTTGTTTCGGCTTTTCCAGAGCCAGCAGTTACTCGGATGGAGATAAACACATCTGTGTCCTTGGGCTACTGCTAACTTAATACCTAGGATAAATTTGATTCTCAGATGCCGTAAGGCTGGGAGCAAGTCACTTAGGCTATAAGTGAACTTTGGAACCTGTCTGGCCCTCATGATTTCTGGTGCTTGTGAATTTCAGAATTTTGGAAGCAATACTGTGGGTTTGCTGTATGTTAAGTAGTAGCTGGCAGCGTTTACTTTCCTCTTTTAAGAATGCCTTTTGCTTTGGCTTTTTAAATACAAACAGTATGACATTATAAAAATGTGTTTTGGACCACAGGATCATAACCCAAGGCCACTGTCCATCTACCTGTAGCATCTAAGTTGAATTATAGGTTTAGGATCTAAGAAAAAGTGAAATCTTAGGAGTTTAAGCCTTATAAAACTCTGCTCTTTAAAAAGGGACAGCAAATTTACAAAGGCACTGAGCCCCTTCCCAAGTTTATACTGGTAGCAGATGGATGTGTGTAGGAGTTAAGACAGGTCCTCTGCCTTCCTTTGGTGCGCTAAGGAAATGCCAAGTTCATTTAGATGTGCGAATCTGGGCATTTCTCTCATTCAGATGAGAGCAAGGAGTGAGTTCACTGATTGTGTTGTATTTTTTGTGTGTACGTGTGGGTTTAGGGTCAGTGATGAGTTTTCTTTCTTTCTTAATGGTCAGATCATCAATGAGAGAATGGCCGAGTTTGCTCTCTTGGGATCTCAGAGGAGCATCTGTGTTGTGCTGAGCTGCTGCCAGGGTATCCTCTCGACACCCGCCCTTGCTGTCATCTACACGGCCAGGCAGGAGCTGACGGTCGACCTGCTGAGCCAGCTGTGCTGGTTGGCCTGTAGGCAGCCGGGAGCCGTGATGCCCCAGTTGTTCGAGGTTCTTCACCTGACCCTCGGCCTTTACCTCTCGATTCAGCGGCAGCAGGTCAACCCGAGACGCACCTTTGGGGAGGTGACCACACACTTGCTCCAGCCCTGCCTGGTCCTGAGACACTTACTCTTGGCAGGCACGTGGACCCAGGCTGGCCAGGGCCTGCTGCAGCCGGCGCTAGGCCGGGACATTAGGAGTCAGATTGAGGCCCTGCTTCGAGGTGGAGCTTTTCAGGCCGAGCTGCTCCCTTCCTACAAAGAGGAGCTCTTGGACCAGCAGCAAGGTGACACGAAGATGGGGGCCATGAAGAACCTCCTAGCGCCCCTGGGCACCGTGATGGCCGGGCTGGTGGATGCCGGCTACTGTGAACCGTCCCTTCAGGCTGCTGTGGTGGCCAACTCCGTGGCCCTGCTGTACAAGCTCTTTGTAGATTCTTACCTCAAGGAGGGGAACCAGCTGCTCTGCTTCAAGGTGCTCCCTCCGCTGTTCGGTTGCTTAAGGATTTCCCACCTGCGGGAGGAGCAGCTGCAAGCCCTGTCTGCATCTGACTGGACCGTGGAACTCCTGGCCTTGGAGCAGCTGCTAAATTCAGTGGCCAGTAGTACCATCTACAACATTGCCACTGACCGGATTCGGCACGGGGAGACTCAGTTCCGCTTCTACCGCCGTCTGGCCGAGATGCTGCTAAACCACCCACAGGCCCCTGTGCCAGCCTGGTTCCGCTGCCTCAAGGTTTTGCTGTCTCTGAATCATTTGATTCTGGAGCCAGACCTGGATGACCTGTTGGCTTCAGCTTGGATCGACGCAGAAGTCGCAGAGTTGCGGACCCAGAAAGCCCAGGAGGCGCTGATCAGTACACTCTTCCAGACGTTCGCCAAGCTCCGGCAGGTGCCCCGGCTGTTCGGGGAGGTGCTGGGCGTGATCTGTCGCCCCGCGGCCGAGGCGCTCAGGCTGCCCGTGCTGTCTGCGGGCCCCGCTGCTGTGCTCCGCAAGTGCCTCCCGGATCTGCCCCCGAGCCAGGTCCTGGACGCCTGGGCCCTCATCCTGGAGAGCTTCCAGTCTCTGGTCCTGCCTGATTTGCAGGGTGACATGGACATGGCCCTGAAGTCGCTGTCACTGAGCTCGCTGCTGCACTGCGTCATGGTCCACGCGCGGAGCCTGGATGGTGACTCGCCCCTGCCCGTGGTCAGGCGCACGCGGCGCACCATGGACGAGACGCTGCGGGGCCTCGTGAAGCCCCTGCTGGACCTTCTCTGCAAGCCCCAGCCCTCGGTGCCCGAGCCCTGGCGACAGAGGGTCGGTGACTCTGCGCTCCTGCTCGCCCATACCTGGGCCCAGGTGGACACTGTGCTGGGCTTGAGCTGTGACCCGTATCGCTCTGAGCCCGGGGCCCTCGCGGGCACCGCCCCGGAGCCCTCGAGCCTCCCCCTGCTGCTCCCGGGCATGGAGGCCAGGCAGTGGAAGGAGATAGAGGAGTTTGCGGCTCAGTCCGACTCCCTCGGCAGGTACTGCTTGGAGCAGCTCTACCTGCAGAGGATGAAAAACACCTTGCTGCAAGCGAGCGTCCAGTCTGAAGAAGCCCTCCTCGCTCTGAGGCGCGATGCCGCCTACATCCTGGGCTCCGGGAGAGCGAGCCTGACCCGGGGGACGACGGCCTCCTGGGACGGCCAGGTGGGGACAGTGAGTGCGCTCACCTACCCCGTCGCCCACTGGCACTTGGTCGTGTCCAATCTCACGATCTTAGCATCCTATCTTTGTCCAGACGACCTGCGGTACCTGGCCGACATCCTGCTGAGAACTTTGCCAACGAGCAAAGCCCAGGAAGGCCCGGCGGAGGAGGAGCCAGACATCACACTTGAAGAAATATCGAAGGCCGTCCTTCACAGCCCTCTCCTCCCCGAAATGCAGTCCCTCCACTCTGCGCTCTTACTGCGCGTGACTGCGAGCTGCACCGGCATCCTGTGTGCTGGCGCCCAGGGGGGCCCTGCTCTTCTCCGCCAGCAGCTGCCCTGGCTTTTTGAAGGGGATTATGCGGTCGTGGCTCACGGGGAAAGCAGATTTCCAAAGGTCGGATCGGAAGGTGTAGAGCCAAGGGGAGAAATCGCCCAAAACTTACTCTCCTTGGCCAGGGGTGACTCCCCCGTCCAGCTGGAGGGAGAGAAGCTGGAGAGCATTCTTCGGCTTTTGGAGGTTCTTTCTGCTCTGCAGCTGGACAGCCTCCCACCCCCCTGCCATGTGCATTGTGTTCTCCTGCTGCTGTCCCTGGCCGGCACCATGCTGGGCAGTTCTTGCTCCCCCTCGCTGACCCTCAGGTTCTTGATGACGTGCTACCGGCTTCTCGGTTACCTGCAGAGAGGGAAGAGCGCCCAGTCGGTGCTCAGGGTCATGTACGTTAGCGATATCTTTGAGATCACGCTGACCTCCTTGTTCAAAGCCAGTAGGAGGTTTCTTGTGGACGTGGACGACCCCTCTTGGCTGGAATTCCTCCAGGTGGTGGGGGCGTTCTTAGAACAGCCACTGCAGGTGCTCCTCCAGAGGAAGCTCAGCCCGGAGCTCAATTTTGGGAAAATCCTTGCGTTCCTCTCGAGTTCCCAGCTGCGCCCTGAAGCAGCTCCAGGCACACGGTCGGAAGATCAGACACCTCTGGGCCAGCAGCTCCTTCTGGTGTCCTTAACCAAGCTGTGCCAGGTGCTGGGGCCTTTGGTCAAGGAGCAGAAGCAGCACGAGGCCCTGGAAGCACCGCGTGAGCTGTTGCAGGCAGCCGTGGTACAGGCGGGGGCCGTGCTCCAGCTCTGCGCTGCCCGCGGGGCCCGGGGCCGCCGCCTCCCGCCGCCTGTCCTCTCGTCGGCCGCCTCGCTCTTGGAGGCCGATGTGGCCCTGTGCTCCGGGCATGGCGGGACGGACCACGTGCTGCTGCCCCGTGCCGCCCTCTACCAGGCTGTCTACTCTCAGATCCTGTCAGAGTTGCCGGCTCTAGCAGGAGACACCCCATCTCTCCAGGCAGCTGTGCAGTTTTTGACTCTGTTCTTTTTAGCCCCAGAACTGCACCCTCAGAAGGAGTCTGTGTTTACCTCTGTGTTTCAATCTGTGAGAAAAGTCCTTGCAGGTGAGTCATTTTCTCTTAAGCTAGTTCTGTACTGTAGAGCTTTTGGTGAGAGGTCACTAAGCGGCAGCCAGGTGAGTTGCTCCCCCTCTCCTTTTTGGAGCAGGTCTGCATTTCCGAAGGTACCACACGATGACCTGGGAGAAACTCTCCCTCCCCGGAGTTTGTTTCCGGCGTCTGCCTTCTCTGCACCTGTAAGAAGTTACCTTCACAGTTGTTTTACCTGCTTTTTAGACAAACAGCAGCCTTCTAGGTATATTGTTTTGCACTTCAGTTTTTCACTTATTTTGGAGATTGTTCTAGTTTATAGTTTTGAACCACTCTTCTCTGTTTTAGCCTTTTTCTGTCCTGGCCCCAGAGGTCAACATAGATAGTTTCATCTTTATTCGTAGGCCCTTCAGTATCAGATCTTCAGCGCCATCAGTGGACTTCAGAAAGATAAAATCTGCCAACTTTTCAAAACTCCAAGTGACTTAATTTATAGGGAACCTCATAAAATTCCTTGAGGGCAGGACAGCGTCCCGCAGGTCTCAGAGTGGTACCAGGTGTCGCGGGGCTGTGGGTGCTGATTGGACAGAGGCTCAGCCTGTGATGTCATCGCAGTGTTGTAGTCGGATGTCACCCTTGCAGGCCAGCTAATCAGGACTGAAAACCCAGCCGGTGTCTTCATTCTCTCCAGCAGGACAGTCACTACCTGCTGTCCCCGAGGTCAGAGGTTAGCAGGCTAGGGTCCGTCCCTAACTTGAGCTCATCAAGGTGGCACTGTTCCCAGTTGGCGTGGGTCCATTTTCTTCTTGTTTGGTTGGCACCGAGGTGGAGGCTAGTCAGGGTAGTCCTCTGGGGTGGGGCTGGGGAGTCTGCCAGCCTAGCCCAGCCATCACAGCACACACAGGTGTTCTCTGGGCCCCGTAGGAAGCAAGGCCGCCTGGGCCACGGCCAGGGCTGGGGTGCTGTAACCTGAAGGACACTCTGCCGCCCCCCTTTCTGATCTGCCCTGGTTGTGGATTGACTGAAAGGCTTCGGTCTCACGTGTTCTGTCTCACCCTGTCAGCTACTGTCTTAGGGAATGGTGTCACCTTAGTAACGGGGGCTGAAATTCAGTCCTCTGTTAACACTGGTTAGAGCATTCTAAACGAACGTCCTAAGATATGGCCCCCGGTGGTCCAAAGCTCTGACCCTTCTGCCCCTTCGTTAGACAGAATGCAGTGTCCCCCTTTATCCCTGCAACCCCCTGCAGAACGCAGTGTCCGCCTTTATCCCTGCAATGGAGGTGGCCCCTAAGTCCTAACTGTGTGTCCTTGGACTGGTGGTACCTTTGACTTTGGGGGCAGAGCCGCGGTCGGGAGTGAGGCCAGCCACCCCACTGCTTCCCCAGATCGCAGGCCTGAGCACTGCCCCAGGGCCCAGGCCTCAGGCACCTGAGCTGTTAGACTGGGCCTGGAGAAGGGACCAGGGTGGTGGGAGGTCTGGAGCAAAGGCCAAGGGGGGAGTGGCCCAAGGCTTTGGGCTGGGAGAGGGAGGGTTAAGGTGACCACCTGGGTCCTCGGGGGTGATTCAGGTAGGTTTCAGCTCAGAAAAATGAGCATTTTTAAGAAATGCTCTCTGACAGGAGGATCAGCTGCCTCAGTTCAATGATAAGAACCCATCCGTTTTAAAAACGCTTCATATACATGTGGAACTGTGTCCTCTGGCGATGAATGAGCTGTTGATTTTGACTTGTCTAATTTAGTAAACAGACATTCACACAAGTTACCTGAGTCACAGGGTGAGGAAAGGCTCTGAAATGACCAGAGCGGTGGATTGTGCAGGCAGGCGAGGCCTCCGCCATGGGAGGTGGGTGAAGGGAGGGCGGGTAAGGTGGCAGTGCTGACACTCAGCCTCCCGGGGATGGGAGTCTGCGGTGCCCTTTCTTTGATGTGCCAACCGCAAGAGTTGGTGCTGTTCTACCCATTTCACGGATGAGCAAATTGAGGCCCAGAGAGGTCCTGCATCCAGGATGTTACAGTTTGTGGAACACTTGGACCTAGATGTTCTCTCTCGAAGCCTTGGTCCCGCCCTCCCCCCGTAAGCAAAGACTGGGGCGGAGGAGGGTCTTCTGCAGTGTGGGATAGCCTGCTGGCTGGAACGGGGCTGCAGAGTTACTCTGGAGTCAGATTGCAAAGGGCCTTGAACTCCCTAACCTGGGGACACTGGGTTTACTTCAGAAGGCTGTCCTGCATTAAGTGGGAACAACTGGGTGACTGCAGCGGGCAGTCCCCACAAGCTTGGGGTTCCTTCCATCTCTTCAACATCCCCGTCTGTGTTAAAGCACCACCCCACCCCTGTGCCCCTATTGATTTTATAAAAGAATATAAGCAAAGTAGAAAAAGAGTATAAAGAAAGTGCCGGTCACCTGTCTCTCATGGTCCAGAGACAAGCCCTGCTGAACATCGTCTTCCTCCTCATTCTCTCGTGCTTTTCTTCGGGCTGGGTGCAGGGCACAGGTGCCGCGGGCAGGGCACAGATACTGCAGGCAGGGCACAGGTGCCATGGGCAGGGCACAGGTACCGCGGGCAGGGCACAGGTGGCACAGGTACCGTAGGCAGGGCACAGGTACTGTGGGCAGGGCACATGTGCCGCGGGCAGGGCACAGGTACCGCAGGCAGGGCACAGGTGGCACAAGTACCGCAGGCAGGTCACAGGTACTGCAGGCAGGGCACAGGTGCCACGGGCAGGGCACAGGTACTGCGGGCAGGGCACAGGTGCCGCAGGCAGG
>NW_021703459.1:0-1269 GCF_005190385.1 Monodon monoceros | reverse complement strand
CCACATGGAGAGTCAGTGCCTTAAACCTCCTGTTTGGCACAGTTTGCCATTTCTGCGCAAGATGAACAGGAATAGGGAGAACCAATGAGAGACTAGCTGTAGGTGTGTGCACGGGCAAATGGAACGCTCATTTCCCACCAGGATGACGAATTAACCAAAGGCTTAGCGTGCCCTGCCGGAAACAGATTAGGGCCTGAAGCAATCCTGTGGGTTTGCGGCCAGCTCACAAGAAAGCGAGTTGAAGAAAGGAGCTCAGGGGCACTGTAATTCACAAACCTGCTGAGTTATGAATGACAGCTATCGTCCAAAAATGTACTGAAGAAAGTCTTTGAAGAGGACTGGAAAGTGGGGCAGAATTCCAGGAAAACGATTTCAGGGGGTAGACTGGAATTGCAATTAAAGCATAGGAAAGAGGCAGAATGTCGACACTGATGCACTTGGCCAAAAAGGGCGTATGGGTTTTTTCCTGAATATATTCAGGAAAAAACGCATACGCCCTTTTTGGACAACCAAGCAAATGTGTAAAGGAAATCTGCACTACAATGAAGTCTCACTGCCCCCCGGTCAAAAGGGCCATCTGAAAAAAGTGGAAAATCCAGAAAGGCAGGACAGGTCATGGAGAACAGGGAGCCTTATTATGCTGATGGGCGGGATGTAAATTGGCAACAGCCACTCTGGAGAAGTGTATGGTGTTTTCTGAAACTCGTAGGAAACAAAGCAACACAGCCGATGGCACTTCAACTTATGTTCCTATAGCTTAGGGAAATTAAAATCAAAAACACACAACCACCCCAAGTTTGGGACGGCTGTATATATAAGAACCTCGTCTATGGTACAAGTTAAATATCCGAGAAAGCAAAAAATGGATAAAGAAGTTTTGGTACGCAGGTACAATGGAATATCACTCAGCAATGAAATCTACGTCATCAGGTCCGTAGCGGCATAATGAGTGGATTCAGGTACGATGATTCTACGAGAAATAAGTCACACAGAAAAAGAAACATCATAAGATATCACTAATACACGGAATGTAACTTGGCTACTCGTAAACTGAATTACAAAACCGAAAAGGGTCTCAAATTTAGAAAACCAACTTATGCTTGCTTATGGGGAAAGGTGAGTTGGAGTGCTGCATAAAACAAGAGATTGAAATTAGCACAGATACCGTTCCATAAGCCAAATATATAATAGACAAGACCTACTCCTTGCTCAACGAAATGGTCTCAACACCCCATATTCAACGCTTGGGAACATACCTGACAAATAAGT
>NW_021703458.1:0-1239 GCF_005190385.1 Monodon monoceros | reverse complement strand
CTTTAATTTTCTAGCTGAGTCTGGATATGGATTCGTAACTTTATTCAGTGTATCAGGCACCACTTAACCTTTGGATTGGCTGGAAATTTTTGCTCCTCTGCTCTAATACAATTTAATTTTAATTTTGGTTTTTAAGGTACATGGGTATAAATAAGAAGAGTATTAAAGAAATGTATTTCAGATTTTAAATTCAAAAATGTAGAAAAACTTTCTTTTACTATTTTTCATTTTACCTTTGGGTGCACTGATCAGCTACTTTTTCTTCTGCATCCAGGCAAAAGGGATTCTGAAGAAAACACTTTAGAATTTTGATTTCATATATAAGATAGTGGGAGCCTCTGCCTGCTTGATTTACATTTGTGCTCACCTTCCACTTTATGTGGGAGGGGGCATACGAGTAAAGGAAATTTTTATATGATTTCAAGTTATTTAATTCCTGATATTATATTTAGCCATGATAGAGTGTTATGATTTGCCTACAACATCCATCCTTCCTTTTCTTGTACCTTACCTTGTTCAGAGAGGACCTGTGCCTGTTCTGCTTTGAATTTCTCAACCAGTTCAGCTGCTAAAATCACAGGTGAATCTTAGTTTCTGCTGATTTAATCCACCCAATCGAGATAGAGTTTCTCATTTTATTCAGCAAATATTTACTATGCCTTAAGAAAAGATTTTTAAAAAATGCATGGTCTTATTTGCTAATGCTGCTGGGAATTAATTAATTAAGTTTTAGGTTCACAGTAAAATTGAGCACAAGGTACAGAGATTTCCCACACATTCCTCTGGTGGGAATGTAATAAATTGGTACAGCCACTGTGGAAAACAGTACGGAGGTCCCTCAAAAGCTAAAAATAGAATTACCATATGATCCAGCAATCCCACTCCTGGGCATATATCCAGACAAAACTATAATTCAAAAAGATACATGCACCCCAATGTTCGCAGCATCATAGAGGCGTTATTTACGATTGCCAAGACGTGGAAACAACCTGAGTGTCCATCAACAGATCAATGGATAAAGAAGATTTTATATATATATATATATAATATAATATATATATAATTTAAATTTATATATTTGCATACATATATATATATAAATACTACTCAGCCATAAAAAAGAATGAAATTAATTTTGCCATTTGCAGCAACATGGATGGACTTGGAGGGCATTATTCTAAGAGAAACAAGTCAGAGAAAGATAAATACTGTATGATATCGCTTATATGTGGAATCTAA
>NW_021703457.1:0-5807 GCF_005190385.1 Monodon monoceros | reverse complement strand
GAGCCCAAGCGTCTGAGGCTGGCAGCCTTCTGCTTGAGAGGCTTGGTATCCTCGTGGGCCTGACGGCTACTTCCCTGTTTCCGGCACTCTCAGGAAACCCTTCAGAAGAGCCTTCGGAAGCCGCTGAGAGAGAACAGCTGCCAAGTGGATGCACAGAGCAGTCACCTCGATACCAGCCCCGTGTCCCAAGCAACGATCCTTCCCCGGAGGGTACTTAACCCACACAGGGATTCAAGCAGGGAGTTTGCCTTGTCCAACCTGCACAGGAAACTGGCATGAGAGGTAGGGCTCATCTACTTGCGTTCACACGACGAGGCCCGGAGAAGTTCTCACGGAGCCGAATCCAGCACCCTTCCTCCACCACGTGTGTACAACAAAGGAGCGCTGGGCAGTGGGTGTTCTCAGGCCAAGAGAGAAGTCCTTGTTCTGTGCTGCACCTGCTGGGTGGTTCAAGGGTTCTCTGACCTTCCTCCTCTGGAAGCTTTTCAGAGCTGAGGCTATCCCTGGGCTGCGAAAGCAGAGAGGCGTAGAGGCCTTTCACACTGAAGGTGTGGGCTGGTTTCCCAGGGAGAAAGTGTACGTCGCCCACACCCACACCCCCACCCCACCCCAGCCGGAGGCGTGCAGGTTGACACCATTTTGTTCTGCCCATGGAAAATACAGAGAGGCGTACACGATTTGGGCTCTCTGGTGAAAGAATTCTGAATCGCTGGCACCCTGAGTACCTTTCCTGAAGTTTGCCTCCCAGCTGGTTAAACTCGGCGTTCAGAGGCGTGATGAGAACAGACTTGCTCAGCGTGCGGCGACGAGCCTTTATGCCCTGCCCTAAATGTTTGTGCTTCTGGCCAGCGTCATGCAAGTACTTTGACACGTAGGATTCTTACCTTTACTCTAAGCTGTCCCTGTTGGCTGAAGCAGTCGGCATGTCTGTATCGCAGCCTGGGAGGCAGGGCTTTGGGGGAGTCCGCCAAGTGACTGGCCTCCATCATGGCTAACTGAGAAACTGCGTCGAGGCTTTCGGGAGCCACTTACAGGCAAAGGTTGCAATTCGGAATTGGAGACTGTGCTGGCAAACGTCAGCAGCTCCTCTCCCTCGGAGTGCTCTCGGTGTGCCGACCCCTAACAGCCACCACGGGCCCCAGCTTGTGAACGGTCCCACTGCGAGCCGGTTTCATCCGTGAAAGATCCACGTGAGGCTGATCTCCAGCGATCGGGCTCCACGCCTTGAGCCTTTGGGACAGGGCAGCCCTGTGCGGATGTGCCCACCAGGGGACGCAACCGAAGTTTACTTACTACAGGAAAGCGCATCAAGGCCCCGTGTTCTCTCCATGAGATGAACGTGAGCTTGAAGGGTGATGCGTCAGAGCACACTGTGAACAGCTCGCCGGTACGCCTGTCTGTGGTTCCAACGACTGGGTTGCTCAATTTCATGATGTGGGCTCACTGGTGTGAGTTCACTACTGCCTGAATCCCATAGCCTTGGTGCTCTGGGCCACCTGCTGGGAGGTTCCAACTGCTGGATTCCTCACCTTTTTTATTCTATGCGTCCTCTGTTGTGAGGCTACTCCTGCCTGGTTCACTCCAAGCCCCTTTGTGATGTGGTTCCTGTGGTTTGAGTCCACATGTTGTGGGTTCGACAACATTCGATGGTGTTGCCCCCCCTGTGAGGACACTCCTGCCTGGTTCCGATAACCTTAGTGATGTGGGCTCTCTGGTGAGAGTCTGATCCTCGCTTGGATCCTCACTCTTCTGTGACGTGTGCCTTCTGCTCTGCGGTCACTCCTGCCTGGCTGGCACACTTCGCCTTGGCAACGTAGGCCCTCTGGTGGCAGTTGGAACCTGCTGGGAGCCTCTTCTCCTGGATGATGAGGGCCCTCTGGCATCATGCTTTATGTAGTGGGCTCCCCAAGTTTTCTGATGTGCACCCAGTGATGCCAGGACACTCCTGTCAGGTTCCCATCCCCATGGGGATGTGGGCCTTCTGCTCTGTGGTCCCAACGGCTGGGTTGCTCACAGTTTCATAATGTGGTCCTTCGGCTGTGAGTTCCATCCAGCCTGGATCCAATAGATTCGGTGCTCTGGCCCGCCTGCTTGGAAGTTCCAACTGCTGGATTCCTCACCTTTTTTATTCTATGGGCCCTCTGTTGTGAGGCTTCTCCTGCCTTCCTCACTCCAAGTCCCTTCATGATGTGGTTCCTCTGATTTGAGGCCATATGTGCTGGGTTCCGCACATTTCGTTGATGTGGCCACACTGGTGTGAGGACACTCCTGCCCGGTTTCCATCCCCTTGGTGATGTGGGCCCTCTGGCAAGAGTCTTATCCTGGCTGGGTTCCTCACCCTTCTGTGAAGTAGTCCCTCTGCTGTGAGGTCACTCCTGCCTGGCGGGCACACATCGCCTTCTGGACGTGGGCCTTCTGGTGGCAGTTAGGGCCTTCTGGGAGCCTCCTGCCCTCGGTGATGAGGGCCCTCTGGCGTCAGGGCCTAACTGCTGGGCTCCCCACATTTTCAGATGTGTGCTCAGTGGTGCCTGGACAGTACTGCCTGTTTCCCATCCCAATGGGGATGTGGGCCTTCTGCTCTGAGGTCCCAATGTGTGGGTTGCTCACATTTTCATGATGTGGGCCCTCTGCTGTGAGTTCACTCCGGCCTGGATCCCATAGCCTCAGTGCTCTGGGCCGCCTGCTGGGAGATTCCAACTACGGGATTGCTCACCTTTTTTATTCTATGGGGCCTCTGTTGTGAGGCTCCTCCTGCCTGCCTCACTCCCAGCCCCTTCGTGATGTGGGTCCTCTGATTTGAGGTCATATGTGCTGGTTTCCTCACCTTTCGATGATGTGTATGTGATCCCACTGGTGTGAGGACACTCCTGCTTCGTTCCCATCCCCTTAGTGATGTGGCCTCTCTGGTGAGAGTCTGATCCTGGCTGGGTTCCTCACCCTTCTGTGACATGGTCTCTCTGCTGTGAGGTCTCTCCTGCTTGGCTTGCACACTTCGCCTTGGCGTCGTGTGCCCTCTGGTGGCAGTTGGAGCTGCTGGGCTCCTCCTCCCCTCGGTGATGTTGGGCCTCTGGCGTCAGGCTTTAACTAGTGGGCTCCCCACGTTTTCTGATGAGCACCCATTGATGCCAGGACACTTCTGCCAGGTTCCCGTCCCCATAGGTATGTTGGCCTTCTGCTCTGTGGTCCCAATGGCTGGGTTGCTCACAGTTTCATTCTGTGTGTCCTCTGTTGTGGGTTCACTCCAGCCTGGATCCCATAGCTTCTGTGCTCTGGGCCGCCTGCTGGGAGGTTCCAACTGCTGGATTCCTCACCTTTTTTATTGTATGGGCCCTCTGTTGTTAGGCTACTCTTGCCTGCCTCACTCCCGGCCCCTTTGTGATGTGGGTCCTCTGGTTTGAGGCCACATGTGCTGGGTTTCTCCCCTTTCGATGATGTGGCCTCACTTTTGTGAGGACAGTCCTGCCTGGTTCCCATTCCCTTGGAGATGTGGGCTCTCTGGTGAGCGTGTCATCCTAGCTGGGTTCCTCATGTTTCTCTGAGGTGGACTCTTTTCTGTGAGATCTCTCCTGCCTGGCACACGTAGCCTTGGCGCCGTGTGCCCGCTGGTGTCATTTGGAGACTGCTGGGATCATCTTCCCCTCATTCATGAGGGCTCTCTGGCGTCAGGTCCCCATGCTGGGCTCTCCACATTTTTTGATGTGCGCCCAGTGGTTCGAGGACCCTCCTGCCAGATTCCCATCCCCGTGCGGATGTGGGCATTCTCCTCTGAGGTCCCAACCACTGGGTTGCTCACAGTTCCATGATGTGGGCCCGCTGGTGTGAGTTCACTCTGGCCTGGATCCCATAGCCTCTGTGCTCTTGGTCGCCTGTTAGGAGATTCCAACTGCTGGATTCCTCACCTTTTTTATTCAATGGGCCCTCTGTTGTGAGGTTCCTCCTGCCTGCCTCACTCCCAGCAAACTGGTGATGTGTGTCCTAGGGTTTGAGGTCACATGTGCCGGCTTCCTCACCTTTAGATGATGTAGCCCCACTGGTGTGAGGACACTCCTGTCTGGTTCCCATCCCCTTAGTGATGTGGGACCTCTGGTGAGACTATGATCCTTCTGGGTTCCTTACCCTTCTGTGAGGTGGGCCCTCTGCTGTGAGGTCACTCCTGCCTGGATGGCACCCGTCGCCTTGGGGACGTGGGCCTGCTGGTGTCAGTTGGAGCCTGCTGGGAGCCTCCTCTCCTAGGTGATGAGGCCCCTCTGGCGTCAGGCCCTAACTGCTGGGCTCCGCACATTTTCGGATGTGCGTCTGGTTGTGCGAGGACACTCATGCCAGGTTCCAATCCCCATGCGGATGTGGACCTTCTGCTCTGAGGTCCAAAGGGCTGGGTTACTCACAGTTTCATGATGTGGGGCCTCTGGTTTTGTTCACTGCGGCCTGGATCCCATAGCCACGGTGCTCCGGGACCCTGCTGGGGGGTTCCAATTGCTACATACGGGCAGCCTCAGGGCCTCACTTAGTGACAGCGTCAGGTCTTATTTTGGGACAGTTTCAGGACCTTGGTAAGACATTGGTCATGATATTACCTCAGGATAATGTCAGGACTTTGTCGACGGCAAGAGGGCCATAGTTACACACAGTGTCAGGGCCTGCGTTAGGACTAGAATCTGGTCCTCTGTTAGGTACCGTGTCAGGGCCTGAGTTAGGAATAGTGATGGACAGTTCTGGGACAGATTTAAGATGAGCATCTAGGCCTCAGTTAGGGACAGTGTCATGGCCTTGCGCCTAAAGACAGTGTCTGTGTTAGGCACAGAGTAACTGCTTCAATTAGCATAAGAGGCAGGACATTTGCTAGGGCTAGGTTTAGGGTAAAGTTTATGGATCGTGTCAGCGAATAAACTAGGGATAGTGTCAAGTCCTTAGTCACTGAGAGTATCAGGGCCTTAATTAGAAACTGTATCATGGCTTCATGTAGGGACCGCTCCAGTGGTTGACTTACGGAGAGCCACAGGGCCTGAGTGAGGCCTAGCGTCAGGCCCTTTGCTGGGCACCCTGTCAAGGACTGTTGAAGGAGCTGCATCAGGGCCTTTGTTGGGTCAGCAATAGGGTCTTAGTTAAAGACATGATCAGGGCCTGAGGTGCTCACAGCTTCAAGGCCTGAGGTAGGCATAGATTCAGGGTCTGAGTTAGGCACAGCCTCAGACCTTCACTTAGGGACAGAGACAGGGCTTTCTTACGGACAGTGTCACGACCTTGGTTAGAAATGGGTCAGATATTTGACTCAGGATAGTATCTGGATTTTAGTTATTGACAGCAGCAGGGCCTATATTAGGGACAGATTCCAGGCCTTAGTTAGAGACAGTGTCAGGGCCGTAGTTAGGACTAGTCTGTGCCTTAGTTAGGGAGAGCCTTAGGGTTTCTGTGAGGATAAGAGGCAGGAAATTAGCTCGGGACAGAGTCAGCTTCCAGGCCAGGGATAATGTCAGGAAATGGACTAGGGATAGCGTGAAGACCTTAGTTATTGAGAGCATCAGGGCCTTAATTAGGACCAGTGTCAGGGGCTTAATCAGGACCAGTATCAGGGCTTGATGGAGCGACAGCATCAGATCCTAACTAAGGTACAGCAACAGGGCCTCAGTGAGGCCTATCTTTAGGGCCTAAGTGAGGGACAGTGTCAGGGCATCATGTAGGAATAGTATAAGGGCCTTTGTAGGATCAGCATTAGGGTCTTCGATAAAGACCTTCTCAGGGCTTCTGATAGGGACAGCCTCAGGGCCTCACTTAGGGACAGCTTCAGGGATTATTCTGGGAGAGTTTCA
>NW_021703456.1:0-1335 GCF_005190385.1 Monodon monoceros | reverse complement strand
GCATCCATCTTATCTATTAATGGTCTTGGGAAGACCGTTTTCAGAATCCAAACTTTAAAACTGAAATTCACTTCATGGGGTTAGAGCTTTTAATGGACTGTCACTGATAAGGAAATGATGGAGGGCACAATGTTTCTGCAATCTCATTAGCTGCATGTGTTGTGTGAAGTTGAATTTCCCAATCTCCAGAATACGAACATATACTACCAGTGAGGAAAGAAGAAAAGCAATTCAAAGTTCTATATTTAACTTTTATTCTTTTGAATACAGCATTAAAATAACAATTTCCATGGCATTGTATTTTCCTTAGTTCTTTAGTGGGCAATAAAAATAAATCTCATATTATTTTAGCATAACATCATCCTTCCAAAGGAAATCTATTTTGAAATGACATCTCATGTGGTCAAGAGAACTTCCCTTAGTTCATATAAAGTTGGCAACTACACTGTTTTCTTCATTAGAAAGACACAATATATTCAATCATCAGTGTCACAGGGGCATGCTTCACGAGTATTTGCTTAAAACTTTTAATGCTGTGCAAATGTGACATTTAAGAAATATTTAGAGTAAGCCAAATAAATTTGTTGACTCATTCATGATGCCCATGGAATATGATTTTCTATTGATCATTTATATTAAAATGTCAATGTGTAAAACTAGATCTCAAAAAGCAGGAATATCTGTATATGAATGCAACTATGTCAATCATGTAGAATTGGTTGACAGGTACACAGATGTTTGGCATACTGCAGCTTAATTGACAAAATTTCCCTATAAAAATAATGGTTTTCTCTTTCCAATTTAATGGAGAAAGTCTATGAATTAAGGCATTCAAATTTTTTAATATTTATAATTTCAACTTAAATATATTTAGATAGAAATATATAATGAAAGCAAAACAAAGAAACACAATTTTAGTCCCAGTTCTGCCACTTTCTTATTTATTTATTTATCCCAGGCAAATCACTCAGTCTCTCTGAGTTCCCCTGTATTGATACTTTTGTGTCTAGTAACTAGATAATCGTCAAAGACACTTATAATTTTATGATAACTTTATAAAGACCAGAAACGGGGTAGAGTGATCTCAAAAATACATTAAGTATGTGCAGCAGTGAATAAGAATTCTGTTTTCCTCTATGAAGATGGTTGCTACAAATATGCAATGTTTCAGGGGGGAGAAAAATGTGTCTTCTGACATCTGCAGCAGTATTTCCATGTAAACCAGGAAAAAAGAATGACTTCAAAGGACATAATGATAACTAAGATGTATGGAACACTTTCTATCACTGATAGCTTTAAAGATTTCCTTACAAAATCCTCATAGTAAGCCTCTGA
>NW_021703455.1:0-1298 GCF_005190385.1 Monodon monoceros | reverse complement strand
ATTTGGGATGATTTGTTGTCTATTACTGTATTACACAGGTGCAGGGTCCGTCAAAGTTGATTGTGGAGCTTTAATCCCGTGCTTCTGAGGCTGCTGGGAGAGATTTCCCTTTCTCTTCTTTGTTCTCACAGCTCCCAGGGGCTCAGCTTTGGATTGGGCCACGCCTCTACGTGTAGATCGCCAGAAGGCGTCTATTCTTCGCTCAGACAGAGCGTGGTATAAGTAGCTGATGATTCGGGGGCTCTGGCTCACTCGGGCCGGGGGGAGGGTGGGGCACGGGGTGCCGGGCGAGCCTGCGGCCTCAGTGGCCAAAATGACGTTGCACCAGCCTGGGGCGCACCGTGCATTCTCCCTGGGGAGTTGTCCCTGGATCCCAGGACCCTGGCAGTGGTGGGCAGCACAGGTTCCCAGGAAGGGGGCTGTGCATAGTGACCTGTGCTCACACACAGGCTTCTTGGTGGCGGCAGCAGCAGCCTTAGAATCTCATGCCCGTCTCTGGGGCCAGCGCTTTTAGCCATGTCTTGCGCCCGTCTCTGGAGCTCCTTTAAGCAGCAGTCTTAATACCCTCTCCTTGCCCACCAGGAAACAAAGAAGTAAAAGTCTCTTTCCTCTTCGGCAGGTCCAGACATTTCCCCGGACTCCCTCCCGGCTAGCTGTGGTGCACTAAGCACCTGCAGGCTGTGTTCATGCTGAAAACCCCAGTCCTCTCCCAGCGCTCTGACTGAAGCCCAAGCCTCAACTCCCAGCCCTGGCCTCCCTGGCAGGTGAGCAGACAAGCCTCTCGGGCTGGTGAGTGCCGGTCGACCCTGATCCTCTGTGCGGGAATCTCTTCACTTTGCCCTCCGCACCCCTGTTGCTGAGCTCTCCTCCGCCGCTCCGAAGCACCCCCGCTCCGCCACCCGCAGACTCCGCCCACGAAGGGGCTTCCTAGTGTGTGGAAACCTTTCCTCCATCACAGCACCCTCTCACTGGTGCAGGTCCCGTCCCTATCATTTTGTCTCTGTTTATTCTTTTTTCTTTTGCCCTACTCAGGTACGTGGGGACTTTCTTGCCTTTTGGGAGGTCTGAGGTCTTCTGCCCATGCTCATTAGGTGTTCTGTAGGAGTTGTTCCACGTGTAGATGTATTTCTGGTGTATCTGTGGGGAGGAAGGTGATCTTCTCATCTTCCTCTTCCACCATCTTCCCGGAAGCCTGCCTTTGAAATCTTAATTGTGTCCTTGGTTAAATGGATAACTTAGTGTTGTTCCACCGTGATCTTATTTACTTGTGTTCAAACCCTTTGACATTTTTGACAATT
>NW_021703454.1:0-3790 GCF_005190385.1 Monodon monoceros | reverse complement strand
TCAGTCACCAAGACCAAAAGACATGAAATCAGAGAGCTAGATTGCTGATTTTATGGCCTGAGTTGGTAGCTAGTCCTCCTTGAATTAACTAACTTATTCAGCAGTTATTTAGTGAGTGCTTAATATATGCTGGGCATTGTGCTAGATATCATCAATGCAGACATTTAACTCACAGTCATTGTCATTAAGGCGCTAGTGGAAGAGACGGACATAGAAGTAGAACATTAACAGGAGTCTACAAAAGTCTAATAGATGTGTACACAGGGTGTTGTGATACCTCAGAGGAGGGCTCCCTAATCCAAAGTGGGCCAGATAGGTTTTGCAGAAAATTCTTTGGAGGTGATGTGACTTCTGAGCTGAGTAAGATTTATGAGAAGTGGCATTTCCAGGGGTTGGAAATTATAGATTTAAAGGCACAGTGATATGTGATAGTATGGTCTGTTCTGTAGAGTGAGTGGTAAGACATGGTACTAAAGAAACAAGAAGGGGCCAAAAGTTGTATTTCTGAGTTCTGTTACCAACTTATATACCAAAAAATATGCTGTTTACAACTCTAAAGAATCTTGGACATTCATAATTTTTTTTCCCTCTGAAAGGATTACAGGGTTATTATTAGAAAATTCAAGATAAACTTTACATTATACAGCACTAATAGCTGCCAGTCAATAAATGATTGATAATTAATACCCAACTGACATAGGGCAGGAATGACGATTAAGCCTAATCAAACACGAATGGCTGATCGGCCTGAAAAATTTATGCAAACAAACAAAAAGTTTACATTTAACTGGATTTTTTCCTACCACTCCTTGTAGAATGCAATTTTAACTCTCTCAGGTTGGAAACACTCTGGCTTTAAAAGACACAGGAGGGCTTCCTTGGTGGCGCAGTGGTTGAGAGTCCGCCTGCCGATGCAGGGGACGCAGGTTCGTGCCCCGGTCTGGGAGGATCCCACATGCTGCGGAGCAGCTGGGTCCGTGAGCCATGGCCGCTGAGCCTGCGCGTCTGGAGCCTGTGCTCCGCGACCGGAAAGGCCACAACAGTGAGAGGCCTGCGTACCACACACACACACACACACAAAAAAGTCACAGGAGAAGGCTGCTAAATGGTTTTCTACTGGGCATTTGTTTTTATATTATGATTAGAAAATTAAGAATCAGAACTGATAAAAAGAATTATAGTTTGTAGCATTTGGAAAAGTGTCTGAGATTGGAAGTAAATTGTGCAAGTATGTTAATTGGGCTAATTGAGCGTATACTCTTGCCCAAGATACGTAACTGAAGGGAGTCAGAGTGAACCAAAGGATTTAGAAAAGATAGGCAGAATACATAATAAAGGTATGTTACAGTGTTTGAAAAATTATTTTATATTGATAAGTGTAGTAGAAGATTAAAAGTGAGTGATGTATAGGATGGAGGATCTCAGCAATTAAGCGGTTATAATAATGTCTTTTCATCTTACAGTTCCATCTCAGTATTGTTCTGTAGCATTGGTGATCCTTGTCTAGATAAAATGTGAGATATGTGCATAAAATAGGTTTAAAATTGAGTTGAAAAAAATTTGTAATTTTCTTTACTTCACTTTTAGATATGCCTTATTTATATTCCATGTGAAGTCTGTACAGTGTAAAATTAAGTGTATATTTTTACGAAGATTCTTTAATTAAATCTGTATTTCTGTGTACTGAGAAGTAATGACATGAGAAGGATAATCATCAATATTTTTTGCCTTTGAGGTGGAAAGTCTCTCTAAACAATATGAAGAAATTTACCTTAAAAACAAAGATATAGATGCAAGATTATTTCTGGATCATGATAAAACTCTTCAGGCTGATCCTACAGACAGGTATTATACATGATATATTTTTATTTGTTGATATGCTGGTTCATTTTTTAAAAAGTTAGTATAAAATTGTATTCTTTTCAATTGTCGCATAGAAGCCTTAAGTAGGAATGGTTGACGGTAACTACAGGCACCTGTGAGATATTGCGTGTTCTGTTCCAGGCCATTGCAATAAAGCAAATCACGCAAACTTTTTGGTTTCCGAGTGCATGTAAAAGTTATGTTTACAATGTACTATAGTCTGTTAAGTGTGCAATAGCATTATATCCAAAAAACAGTGTACATACCTTAATTTAGAAATACCTTATTTCTAAAAAATGATAACCATCATATGACAATGCAGAGTTTACAAACCTTCAATATGTAATAAAACACAGTATCTGTGAAGCACAGTAAAGCAAAGTGCAATAAAGTGAGATACGCCCGTAAAAAATTTTTGAATAATTGTAAGTGTGGCTAATTTTAAGTCTTCAGCATGAAATCTTTTAATATTAACTAAAAAAATATGTATATGTATACAATTTGGAAGTTAAACACAAATAAAATGTTTCAGATTTTATTTAAGTCAAAGTAAAGTTTTTGGAAGGCGTAATGTTTGAAAAACTTGAGTTTTGATATTTTTTGGTACTGAACAACCTTGCTAGTAATATCATCAACATCTAACATTCTAGAGAAAACAAACATCCAACTTTCACTTTCAAAAAAATTCTTAGTGATTGGTACACCGTTTGTTGTAAACCTAGTGGAAAGAAACCCAACTTAAAAATTATGATAAAAAAATAAAATTTTATTTCTTTAAGCAGCTTCTGGATCATCTATTTCCTATCACTTCTGTTATGTACTTAACCATTTTGTATGATGTTATGAGTCAACAGAAGGTACTTTACTGCTTTTTTGACTCATAAATCACAAATTGTAAGTCTTCAGTCTGAATAACTCTGCTTATCATTATTTAGCTTTGAAGTGCAGAGGACACCACGAAAAAGTAACTCCGATGAAGAAGTAAATGTGACTCTTCCACAGACTCCAGTTCGGTATGAATTTTCTTACTTTTGATTTTCATTATAATTATTTATTCAGTACTTTATAGTGCTTCGGGTTTATTCATTTGTTTCATTATATATTTGTATATACATGCAGCAAATATATATTGAGTGCTCTTTGTATGCCAGACATGTTACTAGTTGCTGAGGATATGATTATTAGGCATAGTTCTGTCTGTCCTTAAGGTATATAACCCAGAATGAGAATGTGTTCCATTTCAGTATATAAAGAAGAGAAAAAAAAGTATCACCATTTGCTCTGTATGTAACGTAGAAAGATTGGAGCCATTTTTTAGTGTCCTTTTCCTCACTTGCTTCCCACATCTAATCTGTTTTCAAGTCTTGTTGAGTCTACCTCCTAAGTATTTGAGTTCATCTACTGTTCCCCATTGCTACTCTTCCCACCCTTGTCCAAGATATCTCTCTCCTTCTCTTGAAATTTTTGCAGTAGCCTACTAACTGATCTTGCTGTTTCTACTCTCATGACTATTCCTCTCTCCCTATCACCAAATATATTCTCCAGAGAGCCCCCAGAATAATATTCTAGAAATGTAAATCAGATCATGCTTTTTTTTTGGCCGCAACATGTGGCTTGCAGGATCTTAGTTCCTCCACCAGGATGGAGCCCAGGCCCCGGCAGTGAAAGCCAAGTCCTAACCACTGCACTGCCATGAAATTCACTCTTTGGAGTATTTTTAAACTACTTAATTGGATGTAGCTTTGGTTGAAATGACTGTGATTATATGGTAGAAATGTTTTACCTTAGTGGTGTGCCATCCATCCATCTGTTTCTTTTCACATTTTTTCTCATACGTCTTGCTCTTCAGTGAGAACAGAACAACTGAGAACTTTATGTGGTAATGTGTGGAGAAAAGAATGCTTAAATAAATGATGAAGAACAAGTA
>NW_021703453.1:0-1097 GCF_005190385.1 Monodon monoceros | reverse complement strand
CCTCCCCACCTCACCTCCCACACGTCCATCTCCTCCCTCTCCTCCTCACCTCCGTCACCTCCCTCAACTCCTTACCTCCCTCACCTCCTCACCTCCCTCACCGACCTCTCTTCCCTCACCTCCCACAACTCCCACACTTGCCTCAAATCCTCACCTCCCTCATCTTACTCATCTCCTCACCTCCTCCCCTCCTTACATCCCTCACCTCCCTCACCTCCTCACCTCTTCATCTCCCTCATTTCCTCACCTCCATCTCTTCCTCACCTCGCTCACCACTTCACCTCCCACACCTCACATCCCTCACCTCCGTCACCTCTCCTCATCACCTCCTCACCTCCCTCAGTTGCTCACCTCCTTACCTCCTCACCTACATCACCTCCTCACCACTCTCACCTCCCTCCCTCCGCAACTCACCTCCCTCACCTCCCTCACCTCAACTCCCTCACCTCACCTCCCTCAACTCTCTCACATCTTATCCCTCACCTGTCTCACATAACCTCCCTCATGTCCCTCACCTCCCGTCACCTCCCTCACCTCCTCTCACCTCCCTCACCTCAACTCACCTCCCTCATTTCTCACACCCCTCCATAGCGCCCTAACCTCACCTCACCTAAGTCACCTCACCTCCCTCACCTCCCTCATCTCCTCACCTCATTAGCCTTCTCACCTCCCTCACCTCCCTCACTTCCCTCATCTCGTCAATTCCCTCACCTCCATCCACTACCTCTCCTCCATCTGCTCCCTCTCCTCACAGCGCTCACCTCCTCATCACCTCACCATCGTCACCTCCTCAATACTCTCACCTCCTCACCTCCCTCACCTCCCTCACTTCCCACACTTCCCTAACGTCACACACCTCCCTCATTTCCTCACCTCCTTACCTCCTCTCCTACCTCACTTCCTCACCTCCTAACCTCCCTCACCTCTCTCACATCCCTCCCCTGCCTCCCCACCTCACCTCCCTCACCTCCCTCTCTTCCATCTCCTCCTCACCTCCCTCACCATCACCTCCTTACTTCCCTCACATCCTCACATCCCTCAACTCCATCACCTCCTCACTTCCCTCACCTCCTCCCCTCCCTCACCTCCTCACCTCC
>NW_021703452.1:0-8858 GCF_005190385.1 Monodon monoceros | reverse complement strand
AGTTCAGCACCACCAAACCAGCTTTACAACAAATGCTACAGGAACTTCTCTAGGCAAGAAACACAAGAGAAGGAAAAGACCTACAATAACGAGCTCAAAACAATTAAGAAAATGGGAATAGGAACATACATATCGATAATTACCTTACATGTAAATGGACTAAATGCTCCCACCAAAAGACACAGATTGGCTGAATGGATACAAAAACAAGACCCATATATTTGCTGTCTACAAGAGACCAACTTCAAACCTAGAGACACATACAGACTGAAAGTAAGGGGATGGAAAAAGATATTTCATGCAAATGGAAACCAAAAGAAAGCTGGAGTAGCAATTCTCATATCAGACAAAATAGACCTTAAAGTAAAGACTATTAGAAGAGACAAAGAAGGACAGTACATAATGATCAAGGGATCAATCCAAGAAGAAGATATAACAATTGTAAATATTTATGCACCCAACATAGGAGCACCTCAGTACATAAGGCAAATATTAACAGACATAAAAGGGGAAATCAACAGTAACACAATCATAGTAGGGGACTTTAACACCCCACTTTCACCAATGGACAGATCATCCAAAAAAAATTAATAATAAGGAAACACAAGCTTTAAATGATACATTAAGCAAGATGGTCTTAACTGATATTTATAGGACATTCCATCCAAAAACAACAGAATACCTTTTCTTCTCAAGTGCTCATGGAACATTCTCCAGGATAGATCATATCTTGGGTCACAAATCAAGCCTTGGTAAGTTTAAGAAAACTGAAGTTGTATCAAGTATCTCTTCCAACCAGAATGCTATGAGACTAGATATCAATTACAGGAAAAAAACTGTAAAAAATACAAACACATAGAGGCTAAAAAATACACTACTTAATAACCAAGAGATCACTAAAGAAATCAAAGAGGAAATCAAAAAATACCTAGAAACAAACGACAATGAAAACAGGATGACCCAAAACCTATGGGATGCAGCAAAATCAGTTCTAAGAGGGAAGTTTATAGTGGTACAATCCTACCTCAAGAAACAAGAAACATCTCAAATAAACAACCTAACCTTACACCTAAAGCAATTAGAGAATGAAGAACAAAAAAACTCCAAAGCTAGCAGAAGGAAAGGAAGCATAAAGGTCAGATCAGAAATAAATGAAAAAGAAATGAAGGTAACGATAGCAAAGATCAATTAAAATTAAAAGCTGGTTCTTTGAGGAGATAAACAAAACTGATAAACCATTAGCCAGACTCATCAAGAAAAAAAGGGAGAAGACTCAAATCAATAGAATTAGAAATGAAAAAGGAGAAGTAACAACTGACACTGCAGAAATACAAAGGATCAGGAGAGATTACTATAAGCAACTATATGACACTAAATTGGACAACCTGGAAGAAATGGACAAATTCTTTGAAAAGCGCCACCTTCCCAGACTGAATCAGGAAGAAATAGAAAATATAAACAGACCAATAACAAGCACTGAAATTGAGACTGTGATTAACAACCTTCCAACAGACAAAAGCCCAGGACCAGACGGCTTCACAGGCAAATTCTATCAAACATTTAGAGGGAGCTAACACCTATCCTTCTCAAACTCTTCCAAAAAATAGTAGAGGGAGGGACACTCCCAAACTCATTCTATGAGGCCACCATCACCCTGATACCAAAACCAGACAAAGATGTCACATAGAAAGGCCAATATCATTGATGAACATAGACACAAAAATCCTCAACAAAATACTAGCAAACAGAATCCAACAGCACACTGTAAGGATCATACACCATGATCAAGTGGGGTTTATCGCAGAAATGCAAGGATTCTTCAGTATACGCAAATCAATGTGATACACCGTACTAACAAATTGAAAAAGAAAAACCATATGATTATCTCAATATATGCAGAAAAAGCTTTTGACAAAATTCACACACATTTATGATAAAAGCCCCCAGAAAGTGGGCAGAGAGGGAACTTACCTCAACATAATAAAGGTCATATATGACAAACGCACAGCCAACATCATTCTCAATGGTGAAAAATTGAAAACATTTCCACTAAGATCAGGAACAAGAGAAGGTTGCCCACTCTCACCACTCTTATTCAACATAGTTTTGGAAGTTTTAGCCACAGCAATCAGAGAAGAAAAAGAAATAAAAGGAATCCAAATTTTAAAAGAAGATGTAAAGCTGTGACTGTTTGTAGATGACATGATACTATACATAGAGAATCCTAAAGACTCTACCAGAAAACTACTAGAGCTAATCAATGAATTTGGTAAATTAGCAGGATACAAAAATATTGCACAGAAATCTCTTGCATTCCTATACACTAATGATGAAAAATCTGAAAGAGAAATTAAGGAAACACTCCCATTTACCATTGCAACAAAAATAATAAAATACTTGAAATAAACCTATATAAGGAGAGAAAAGACCTGTATGCAGAAAACTATAAGACACTGATGAAAATAATTAAAGATGATACAAACACATGGAAAGATATACCATGTTCTTGGATTGGAAGAATCAACATTGTGAAAATGACTCTACTACCCAAAGCAATCTACAGATTCAATGCAATCCCTATCAAACTACCAATGACATTTTTCACAGAACTAGAACAAAAAAATTCACAATTTGTATGGAAACTCAAAAGCCCCGAATAGCCAAAGCAATCTTGAGAAAGAAAAACGGAGCTGGACGAATCAGGCTCCCGGAATTCAGACTATGCTACAAAGCTACAGTAATCAAGACAGTATGGTACTGGCACAAAAAGAGAAATATAGATCAATGGAACAGGATAGAAAGCCCAGAGATAAATGCACGCACATATGGTCACTTTATTTTTGATAAAGGAGGCAAGAATATACAATGGAGAAAAGACAGCCTCTTCAATAAGCGGTGCTGGGAAAACTGGACAGCTACGTGTAAAAGAATGAAATTGTGTATGGTGTTAGAACACTGCCTAACACTATACACAAAAATAAACTCAAAATGGATTAAGGACCTAAATGTAAGGCCAGAAACTATCAAATTCTTAGAGGAAAACATAGGCAGAACACTCTATGACATACATCAGAGCAAGATCCTTTTTGACCCACCTCCTAGAGAAATGGAAATAAAAACAAAAATAAACAAATGGGACCTAATGAAACTAAAAAGCTTTTGCACAGCAAAGGAAACCATAAACAAGATGAAAAGACAACCCTCAGAATGGGAGGAAATATTTGCTAATGAAGCAACTGACAAAGGATTAATCTCTAAAATATACAAGCAGCTCATGCATCTCAATATCAAAAAAACAAACAACCCAATCCAAAAAAAAATGGGCGGAAGACCTAAGTAGACATTTCTCCAAAGAAGATATACAGATTGCCAACAAACACATGAAAGGATGCTCAACAACACTAATCATTAGAGAAATTCAAATCAAAACTACAATGAGGGTCACCTCACACCAGTCAGAATGGCCATCACCAAAAAATCTAGAAACAATAAATGCTGGAGAGTTTGTGGAGAAAAGGGAAGCCTCTTGCACTGTTGGTGGGAATGTAAATTGATACAGCCACTATGGAGAACAGTATGGAGGTTCGTTTAAAAACTAAAAATAGAACTACCATATGACCCAGCAATCCCACTACTGGGCATACACCCTGAGAAAACCATAATTCCAAAAGAGTCATGTACCACAATGTTATTTGCAGAACTATTTACAATAACCAGGACATGGAAGCAACCTAAGTGTCCATCGACAGATGAATGGATAAAGAAGATGTGGCACATATAAACAATGGAATATTACTCAACCATAAAACGAAACGAAATTGAGTTATTTATAGTGAGGTGGATGGACTTAGAGAGTGTCATCCCGAGTGAAGTCAGAAAGAGAAAAATAAATACCATATGCTAACACACATATATGGAATCTAAAAAAAAAAAAAAGTTCTGAAGAATCTAGGGGCAGGACAGGAATAAAGACACAGATGTGTAGAGAATGGACTTGAGGACACAGGGAGTGGGAAGGGTAAGCTGGGACAAAGTGAGAGAGTTGCATGGACTTATATATACAACCAAATATAAAATAGATAACTAGTGGGAAGCAGTCGCATAGCACAGGGAGATCAGCTCAGTGCTCTGTGACCACCTGGAGGCTCCGGACGCACAGGCCCAGCGACCATGGCTCACGGACCCAGCCACTCCTCGGCACGTGGGATCCTCCCGGACCGGGGCACGAACCCGCGTCCCCTGCATCGGCAAGCAGACTCTCAACCACTGCGCCACCAGGGAAGCCCTATTCCACTATTTACTGGTGCTTTGTTCAGTATATAAATTCTCTATTTTATGTTTCTTTTTTTAATAACCATTTTACTAGTAATTTACATACAATAAAATTCATTCTTTTAAACTGCACAGTAGTTTTTGGTACATTCACAAAGTTGTGCAACCATCACCACTATCTAATTCCAGAATATTTTCATCACCCCAAAAAGAAACTTCATGTCCACTAGCAGTCATTCCCCATTCCACCCAGCCCCAGACCCTGCCAACCACTAGTGTACTTTCTGTCTCCATGGCTTTGCCAATTATGGACCTTTCACATAAATAGAATCATACAGTAATTGGCCTTTATATCCGGCTTCCTTTACTTAGCATTAAAGTTTTCAAGAATCATTTATGTTGTAGCATTTATCAGTATTTCATTTCTTTTTATTGTTGAATAATCCATTGTATGGAGGTACTATTTTTTTTATCCTTTCATCAGTTGATGGACATTTGGATTGTTTCCACTTTTTGGCCATTATGAATAATGCTGCTATGAACATTTGTGTACAAGTTTTTGTGTGAACATATGTTTTTATTTCTCTTGGGTGTATACCTAGGAATAGAATTGCTGGTCTGTGGTAACTACGTTTAAACTTCTGATTAAATGCTGGGCTGTTTTCCAAAGCAGCTGCACCATTTTACATTTCCACCAGCAGTGTATGATGGTTCTAACTTCTCTTCATCCTCACTAAAACTTGTTATTATCTGCCTCTTCTATTATAGCTATCCTAGTGGATGTAAACTGGTATCCCACTGTGGTTTTTTATTTAAATTTTCCTGACGGTTAATGATGCTAAGCATCTTTGTCTATCTTCTTTGAAAAAAATGTCTATTCAGATCCTTTGTCCATTTTTAAAATTGGGTTGTCTTTTTATTACGTTGTAGTAGTTCCTTTTATATTCTGATTCCAGCCTTTATCAGATATGTAATTTGCAAACATTCTGTGGATTGTCTTTTCACTTTATTGATGGTGTCCTTTTAAGTACAGAAGTTTTCATTTTGATGAAGTCTAATCTTATTTCTTCTTTTGTCCTTTTCTTTTTTTTTGGTGTCACACCTAAAATTCATGACCTTAACCCAAGATCACAAAATTTACTCCTATATTTTTCCTAAGGGTATTATAGTTTTATCTCTATATAAATGGCAAAACTTACATTTAATTTTTTTTAATTCCCCAATAAAATCTACCAAAATCTAGAGTATGCATCATAACTAATGATGAAATATTGGAAACTTTCCCCTGAGATTGGGAATGGATTGGGAATGAGAAAGAACGTTCACTAACATCACTTCTATTGAATATTGTACTGAAGGTTTTAGCCAGTTCAACAAAGCAAGAAAAGCAAATAAAATACATAAATAAAATGTATTTATTTTGGTATCAGAAACAAACAAAAATAACCCTCATTATGTGCAAATGACATGATTATGTACCTATAAATTCCAAAATGATACAGAGGTAATTAGAATTAACAAGTGAGTTTAGCAAGTTTACTTTATACATGGCCATCACAAAACAATCTATTGCATTTTCTATATACCAAAAAAAAGCAATTTGGAAATTTAAATTTTAAAATGTTACTATTTCTAACAGCAAGAGAAACATCAAATACCTAGGAATAAATCTAATGAAAGATGTGCAAAACCTTTAAACAGAAATCTATAAAATTGTATTAAGAGAAATTTAAAAAGGTCTTAAAAATGGAGACATATACCACATGAATGGATTGGAACAATTAATAATGTAATTTATCAGAACTCCCCAAAATGATACATACTTTAAATGTAATACCAACCAAAATTCCAGGAGGTGCCTGAGGGAGATTGACAAGCTGATGCTACAATCCATATGAAAAATAAAAGAGCCAAAGATAACCAAGAAAATTCCGAAGAAGAAGAGGAGTGGGAGCCCACATTCTCTGATATCAAAACATTATAGGAAGGACGAGGGGAAGATGGCGGAAAAGTAAGACATGGAGATCAACTTCCTCCCCACAGATACACCAGAAATACATCTACACGTGGAACAACTCCTACAGAACACCTACTGAACGCTGGCAGAAGACCTCAGACCTCCCAAAAGGCAAGAAACCCACCCCACGTACCTGGGTAGGGCAAAAGAAAAAAGAATAGAGACAAAAGAATAGGGACGGGACTTGCACCAGTGGGAGGGAGCTGTGAAGGAGGAAAGGTTTCCACACACTAGGAAGCCCCACCGCGGGCGCAGACTGCGGGTGGCAGAGGGGGAAGCTTCGGAGCTGTGGAGGAGAGCATGGCAACAGGGGTGCGGAGGGCAAAGCAGAGAGATTCCCGCACAGAGGATCGGTGCCAACTGACACTCACCAGCTCGAGAGGCTTGTCTGCTAACCCGCCGGGACGTGCAGGGATGGGAGCTGAGGCCCGGGCTTCAGTCAGAGCACAGGGAGAGGACTGGGGTCGGTGGCGTGAACACAGTCTACAGGGGGTTAGTGCACCACGGCTAGCCGGGAGGGAGTCCGGGGAAAAGTCTGGACATGCCGAAGAGGCAAGAGACTTTTTCTTCCCTCTTTGTTCCCTGGTGCGCGAGGAGAGGTGATTCAGAGCGCTGCTTAAAGGAGCTCCAGAGATGGGTGCGAGCCGCGGCTTTCAGCGCAAACCCCAGAGACTGGCAGCAGACGCTAAGGCTGTTGCTGCCACCACCAAGAAGCCTGTGTGCGAGCACAGGTCACTATCCACACCCCCCTTCCAGGGAGCCTGTGCAGCTTGCCACTGCCAGGGTCCCGGGATCCAGGGACAACTTCCCGGGAGAATGCACGGCATGCCTCAGGCTGGTGCAACGCCGCCAGCCTCTGCCACCGCAGGCTCGCCCCGCACTCCATACCTCTCTTTCCTCCTGGCCTGAGTGAGCCAGAGTCCCCAAAGCAGCTGCTCCTTCAACCCCGTCCTGTCTGAGTGAAGAATAGACGCCCTCCGGGGACCTACACGCAGAGGCGGGGCCAAATCCAAAGCTGAGCCCCGGTAGCTGTGAGAACAAAGAAGAGAAAGGGAAATCTCTCCCAGCAGCCTCAGAAGCAGCGGATTAAAGCTCCACAATCAACTTGATGTACCCTGCATCTGTGGAATACCTGAATAGACAACGAATCATCCAAAATTGAGGAGGTGGACTTTGAGAGCAAGATTTATTTTTTCCCCTTTTCCTCTTTTTGTGAGTGTGTATGTTTCTCTGTGAGATTTTGTCTGTATAGCTTCGCTTCCACCATTTGTCATAGGGTTCTATCGGTCCGTTTTTTTTTCTTTAAAAATAATTATTTTTTCTTATTATTTTTTATTTTAATATTTTATCTTCTTTTATTTTATCTTCTTTCTTTCTCTTTCTTCCTTTCTTTCTTTTCTTCCCTTCCTTCCTTCCGTCTTTTTCTTTCTTCCTTCCTTCCTTCTTCCCTTTCTTTCTTTATTTCTTTCTTTCGTTCTTTCTTTCTACTCCCTTTTATTCTGAGCCGTGTGGATGAAAGGTTCTTGGTGCTGCAGCCAGGAGTCAGTGCTGTGCCTCTGAGGTGGAAGAGCCAATTCCAGGACACTGGTCCACAGTAGACCTCCCAGCTCCACATAATACCAAACAGCGAAATTCTCCCAGAGATCTCCATCTCAACACCAGCACCCAGCTTTACTCAACGACCAGCAAGCTACAGTGCTGGACACCTTATGTCAAACAACTAGCAAGACAGGAACACAACCCCACCCATTAGCAGAGAGGCTGCCTAAAATCGTAAGTCCACAGACACCCCAAAACACACCAACACACGTGGACCTGCCCAGCAGAAAGACAAGATCCAGCCTCATCCACCAGAAGACAGGCACTACTCCCCTCCACCAGGAAGCCTACACAACCCACTGAACCAACTTTGGCCACTGGGGACAGACACCAAAAACAATGGGAACTACGAACATGCAGCCTGCAAAAAGGAAACCCGAAACACAGTAGGAGAAGCAAAATGAGAAGACAAAAAAACAAACAGCAGATGAAGGAGCAAGATAAAAACCCACCAGACCTAACAAATGAAGAGGAAATAGGCAGTCTACCTGAAAAAGAATTCAGAATAATGATAGTAAAGATGATCCAAAATCTTAGAAATAGAATAGACAAAATGCAAGAAACATTTAACAAGGAACTAGAAGAACTAAAGATGAAACAAACAACGATGAACAACACAATAAATGAAATTAAAAATATTCTAGATGGGATCAATAGAAGAATAACTGAGGCAGAAGAACAGATAAGTGACCTGGAAGATAAAATAGTGGAAATAACTACTGCAGAGCAGAATAAAGAAAAAAGAATGAAAAGAACTGAGGACAGTCTCAGAGATCTCTGGGACAACATTAAACGCACCAACATTCAAATTATAGGGTTTCCAGAAGAAGAAGAGTAAAAGAAAGGGACTGAGAAAATATTTGAAGAGATTATAGTTGAAAACTTCCCTAATATGGTAAAGGAAATAGTTAATCAAGTCCAGGAAGCACAGAGAGTCCCATACAGGATAAATCCAAGGAGAAATACGCCA
>NW_021703451.1:0-2701 GCF_005190385.1 Monodon monoceros | reverse complement strand
ATACTATATCACTAATACATGGAATGTAAACTTGGCTACACATGAACTGAATTACAAAACAGAACAGGGTCTCAAATATAGAAAACCAACTTATTCTTGCTTAAGGATAAAGGTGAGTTGGGGTGCTGCATAAAACCAGAGATTGAAATTAGCACAGATACTGTTCCATAAGCTAAATATGTAATAGTCAAGACCTACTGCTTGCTCAACAAAATGTACTCAACACCCCATATTCAACGCCTAGGAATATACCTGACTAGTAAGAATCTTAAAACCCATGGATTTATATGTCTTCGTAAGAGAATCAAGTGTGTGTACAACGGCATAAACAGAGCAGTGAAAATAAGATAAATCCCATTATCAAAATAAATTACAAAAACAAAACACAATGACAGGGAAATAGAGAGCAATTCCTAAATAATTCATTCAGAGATTGTGATGGAACCAGGATTTACCACATCTACACCGAGAGCTGAGTGAGACATAAGGCTGGACACTTCGGGCTGATAGCATTGGTGAGGTTCGGTGAGCAAACGCAGACCCTTTGAAGTCATACTGCATGGTACCCATTCCATGAGTCCCAACTCTCCTGGTTGAAGGGATTCTTCCTTCAGCTAAAACATGCATGGGAAACCCAGAGTATGGTCCACCGTGTGACCGGGAAACGTTTTTAAATGCATCTCAGTTTTTATCCCATGGTACTCGGTTTCACCATTCTACACGATTTACAAACTCTCTCCCCACTTGGAGACTCAGTTCCTTTAAACTCCTGTTTGGCACAGTTTGCAACTTCTGCGCAAGATGAACAGGAATAGGGAGAACCAATGAGAGACTAGCTGTAGGTGTCTGCATGGGCAAATGGAACGCTCATTTCCCACCAGGAAGAGGAATTAACCAAAGGCTCAGCATGCCGTGCCAGAACCAGATTAGGACGTGAAGAAATCCTGTGATTTTGCGGCCAGGTCACAAGAAAGCGAGTTGAAGAAAGGAGCTCAGGGGTACTGTAATTCACAAACTTGCAGAGTTATAAATGACAGCTATCGTCCAAAATTATGTTCAAGTAAGGCTGCGAAGAGGACTTGAAAACGGGGCAGAATTGCAGGAAAACGATTTCAGGGGGTAGACAGGAATTGCATTTAAAGCATAGGAAAAGAGGCAGAATGTCGAAAATGATGCACTTAGCCAAAAACGGCGTATGCGTTTTTTCCTGAATATATTCAGGAAAAAACGCATACGCACTTTTTGGCCAACCAAGCAAGCATGTTAAAAAAATCTGCACTAAAATGAAATCTCACTGCCCCCCGGTCAAAAGGGCCATCTGATAAAAGTGTAAAATCCAGAAAGGCAGCACGGCCATGGAGAACAGGGAGCCTTGTTATGCTGATGGGCGGGATGTAAATTGCCAACAGCCACTCTGGAGAAGTGTATGGAGTTTCCTCAAACACCTAAAAAACTAAGCAACGGAGCCTATGGCACTTCCACTTATGGTCCTATAGTTTAGGGAAATTAAAATCCAAAACACACAGCCACCCCAAAGTTTGGGACGGCTCTGTTTACAAGAACCTCGTCTACGATACATGTTAAATATCCCAGAAAGCGAAAAATGCATAAAGTAGATGTGGTACGTACATACAATGGAATATCACTCACCAATGAAATCTATGTCATCAGGCCAATTGCAGCATAATGAGTGGATTCAGGTACGATGATTCTAAGTGAAATAAGTCACACAGAAAATGAAACATCATAAGATATCACTAATACACGGAATGTAAACTTGGCTACACATGTACTGAATTACAAAACAGTACAGGGTCTCAAATTTAGAAAACCAACTTATGCTTGCTTAAGGGGGAAGGTGAGTTGGGGTGCTGCATAAAACCAGAGATAGAAATTAGCACAGAAACCTTTCCATAAGCCAAATATATAATAGTCAAGACCTACCCCTTGCTCAACGAAATGGACTAAACACCCCATGTTCAACGCCTAGGAATACACCTGACTAGTAGGAATCTTCAAACCCATGGATTTATATGTCTGCGTAAGAGAATCAAGCGTGGGTACAGCTGCATGAACGCAGCAGAAAAAATCAGATAAATCCCATTATCAAAATGAATTACAAAACAAAACACAATGACAGTAAAGTAGGGAGCAATTCTTAAATAATTCATTCAGGGCTTGTTATGCAACATGGATTTACCACATCTCCACCCAGAGCTGAGTGAGACATAAAGTTGGACACTTCGGGCTGATAGAATAGGTGAGGTTCGATGAGAAAATGCAGACCCTTTGAAGTCATACTGCATGGTACCCATTCCATGGGTCCCAACTATCCAGGTTGAAGGGATTCTTCCTTCAGCTAAAACATGCATGGGAAACCCACAGTATGGTGTACCATGTGACTGGGAAATGTTTTCAAATGCATCTCAGTTTTCGTCCCGTTTTACTCGGGTTCACAATTCCAGACCCTTTACTAACACTCTCCAAACTTGGAGGGTCAGTGCCTTTAACGTCCTGTTTGGCACAGTTTGCAATTTCTGCGCAAGATGAACAGGAATAGGGAGAACCAATGAGAGACTAGCTGTAGGTGTCTGCACGGGCAAATTTGACGCTCATTTCCCACCAGGAAGAGGAATTAACCAAAGGCTCAGCATGCCGTGCCGGAACAAGATTAGGGCCTGAAGCAATCCTGCGGGTTTGC
>NW_021703450.1:0-3396 GCF_005190385.1 Monodon monoceros | reverse complement strand
ACATATGGATTCCGGCAAGACACAAGCATTCAGTCTGTAGCAGTGACCTAAGTACCATATTGCTATGCCTCCCTCAACACCCACCTTTATTTGGGGTCTAAGACATATTTTTATAGGGACAACAATCCTCACAACAATCCTTCCAGTTATCTCAACTTTATGAATTAGGAGACGAGGCATACAGAGCATAAATGCCTGATACAATGTCCCATAGTTACTAAGAAGAATCGGAAAATATAATTTATACTTCCTAATTCTCAATTTAGTCCTCTTTCCACAGAGTTCTTAAAGTGAGATAAAAGAGAGGATAAAAAAATGAATATTATGAAGAAAAACTCTATTGAATTTCTAGTTTTGCCTAAAAGTTACCTAACTTTCCTCCTCAAGGTAAAACAGGCCAATTACCAGGACCAAATGCCAAAACAGAACTTCTAAGGAAACTTAGTTGCTCCCTCCCAGCCACCTCAAAAAATGGGGAAAACATAGACCTGAGTATGCAGTGTCCCTGCCCTGATCCTGAATTTTAAAAGGCTCTATCCTGGCCATCCTCCAGCTGCTCCCATACCACTCCCTATGAGAAGTCCACAGTGCCAAGGAGATACCTCTTCTAGATGATACTCTGGGTACCCAGGATCCCAGGATTCCCTGCACACATGTCCCCAGATCCACTTTTAAGGTCTGTATGTGCTTCCTCCAAGTACCATCTTCCCAGATGCAGATATTCCACCAGTGTATACACAGCCCTAGGCCCAAGGGGTAGTCAAGGAATGGCTGTTTGCAGGGATTGTAGTCATGTGGGCTAAGGTGTCTCTATCAAAAATAGAATTCAAAAATAGATCAGGGTATATATGGGAATTTAGTATACTATAAATGTAGTATTCCAAATCTATGCAGCAAGAGTGAAGTTTTCAATAAGTAGTGCTCCTACTCTTGTCTATCCATTTGGAAAAAATAAACAAATGTAAGTCCCTACATAAAAATTAATTTCTTTTGAGATATACTCCTTTGAATCATATGGTTCAAAATGGAGCTGCTAACTTCTTTCAGAATCAGCCCGAGGCACCATTAATTAATTGGTCAAATGTAGAGCAAAGCTGGGCGAATCCTAGCAGCCCATACACCCCCACCAAGGGTTGTCCGGGAAAGAGCCACTGACTCGCATTGAATCAACGAGAGCCCTACCCAGGATGTTCTAAGTTGAGAGAAAGAGAGAGAGAGAGAGAGAGAGGCATCGAGTCCAGTCCCTCTCAAGGATGTACATAAAAGGATGTAGCATAGGACCTGTAATCAGCCTAGTTGTTTAAACGACATGTTTAAATCCTACCTGATTTGAATTCTCCTCCCATTATGCACTCACTTGCTGTCTCTCCTTCCTTCACAGCTAATTTATCTCTACTTCCTTATCTCACATAGCATTTTGTGCAGTTCTCTGTCTTAGCACTTACCAAACTGTTTTGAGTTCCTAGTTTACTGTTCATTCCTACAACCAACACTTTTTTGGACAGGGACCATTTTGGGAGTTCGGGCTATACCATCGCTGAAAGCAGTCTCACTCCTTGAGGAGCCTATAGGCTGATGGAGAAGTGGAGTGGTTAGACTACACGCCTGAGAGGCAGACTGCCTGGGTTTCAGTTTACTGTTTAATAATTTTGTGGCTTGAGTGAGATACTGAAATTCTCTGAGCCTTAGTTCCTTCATCTGTAAAGTGAAGCTCATGATAAGAGTTGTGAGAATTAAATGGGTTCACAAATGTTTGGGATCCCATCTGACACCAGGAGATCAAGGATAGTTTCTTTCACCTCCTTATCATCAGTGCTTAGCACAGTACCTGGCACACAAGGATTCATTTCAATAAATACTTGTCAAATGAACTAATTCTGTGGCTTTACATTGTAATTGAGTTATAATGAGTGACAAACCCAGGAACCACAACACCCGCTGGTGGAGGGACATTAAGGCTTCAGGAAAATGGTTTTTCTGTGCTCAGGGGTTTGTATTCAGTTTGCCCTGCAGCCCCTTCCACTGTGTCTCTCATAGCACAGAAGTACAAGTCAGTCACTCCCTAGAACAGATGGTTTCTTCAGGTGGGAAGAGGTTTGGCTCTTATTAAATTCAGCCTCGGGCTTCCCTGGTGGCGCAGTACTTGAGAGTCCGCCTGCCGATGCAGGGGACACAGGTTCGTGCCCCGGTCTGGGAAGATCCCACATGCCGCGGAGTGGCTGGGCCCGTGAGCTATGGCCGCTGAGCCTACGCATCCGGAGCCTGTGCTCCGCAACGGGAGAGGCCACAACAGTGAGAGGCCCACGTACCGCAAAAAAAAAAAAAAAAAATTCAGCCTCAAAACCATAGTTGCCTTTAACAAGGCTGTCCCCTGTGATGTATTTCAGAAGGAACTAGAGACCTTGATTGCGATGTTGGACATACCAAAAAAGATGTGTTCCCTGACACTGAATAGGTGCACTTCGCAGTCACTGGATCCCCTTCCGTGACAGTGACCTGATCTTCTGGCTGAGTCATCAACTGAGCTCTCAGTCCACCTATAAATTAATCCATAACGCATCAGAGAAACTGCTGAAAAAGAATGTAAGTGGGTAATACAAGTGGAAAATGGGAAGGGAATATCACTCACTGAGTGTAAAGAGAATCGCAAGTGTTGAGATACGTGCAGAAGCCACGGCTCAAGCTGGGCTGGATGGGGGCTCCTTTCCAGTCCACATTTGCTGGAGATATGGCCCCACCCCAAAGACTATGTTCTCAAAGAGCACAGCATTTTACAGATGGCCCTGGTGCCTCCTGGCACCTGTACCATCTCTCTGTAGAGCAAGCTCTTGGTCAGGCTCCTCAAGGTTCTGTGGAAAGCGAGACTGCTGCACAAAACATAGTGTCAGAATGTTCTCTAGTGATGACTGTCTTAATATCCTTAGTGCCTGGAACTCCCTTCCTCACTCCCCTCACCTATAAGGGATCAATGCGTGTGTTTTGCCTATGACTCTCTGTACTATGTTCTGAGGGG
Organism: Monodon monoceros; assembly: GCF_005190385.1. NCBI lineage: Eukaryota > Metazoa > Chordata > Mammalia > Artiodactyla > Monodontidae > Monodon > Monodon monoceros. The sequence goes on along the minus strand of NW_021703450.1, from coordinate 383 downwards.
CATAAACAAAAAGTTGAGAGAAGACCTGATTCTTTCCCTTAACTGGTTAGGGTCTCCTGTGGCTTTGTTGTATTTCTCACTCTGAACAATTATAAATTAGCTAAAAGAGTTAGGCCTTTTCTAAGTTCTCTATATAAGTATAAAGGAGGGAAATACAGTATCTTTCTTTTCATATGTTCTCAGATGTGAGAGAGCAACCTCGTATCTGGCTAACTCTGAAAATGGTAGTACACTTGCAAAAATCTAAGTGTTTCTTATATTTAGGTCTGGGCTTCTGTGCAAACTCTGATAATTTCTCATATTTTACATATTAGGTATACGAAACCCTGTTTTGCAATCTTCTATATTACAGGAAGGATTAGGGACTAAAGAAGAGGAGAGGT
>NW_021703449.1:0-5736 GCF_005190385.1 Monodon monoceros | reverse complement strand
TGACGCCAGAGGGCCCTCATCACGGAGGAGAGGAGGCTACCAGCAGGCTCCAAATGCCACCAGAGGGCCGACGTCACCAAGGGAACGGGAGCAAGCCAGGCAGGAGTTACCTCACAGCAGAGGGCCCACCTCACAGAAGAGTGAGGAACCCAAACAGGATCAGACTCTAACCAGAGCGCCCACATCACCAAGGGGATGGAAACCAGGCAGGAGTGTTCTCACACCAGTGGGGCCACATCAGCGAAAGGTGAGGAACACAGCACATGTGGCCTCAAACAAGGGGACACACATCACGAAACGGCTGGGAGTGAGGCATGCAGGAGGAGACTCACAACAGAGGGCCCATAGAATAAAAAAGGTGAGGAACCCCGCAGTTGGAAGCTCCAAGCAGGTGGCCCAGAGCACCGAGGCTATGGGATCCATGCCGGAGTGAACTCAGAGCAGAGGGCCCACATTCTGACACTGTGAGCAACCCAGCCTTTGGGACCTCAGAGCAGAAAGCCCACATCCCCATGGGGATGGGACCCTGGCTGGAGTGTACTCACACGACAGGGCGCACATCAGAAAATTTTGGGAGCCCATGAGTTAGGGCCTGACGCCAGAGGGCCCTCATTACCGAGGGGAGGAGAATCCCAGCAGGCACCAACTCCCAACTGAGGGCCCACATCGCCAAGGTGACGTGTGCCAGCCAGGCAGGAGTGACCTCACAGCAGAGGGCCCACCTCCCAGAAATGTGAGGAATCCAGACAGGATCAGACTCTCACCAGAGGGCCCCCATCACCAAGGGGATGGGAACCAGGCAGGAGTGTCCTCACACCAGTGGGGCCACATCAATAAAGGTGAGGAACCCGGTACACGTGGCCTTAAACCAGAGGACCTACATCACAAAGGGGCTGGGAGTGAGTCAGGAAGTAGGAGCATGAAAACACAGGATCCAAAGAATAAAAAAGGTAAGGAATCCAGCAGTAGGAACCTCCCAGCAGGCCGCTCAGAGCACAGAGTCTATGGGATCTAGGCCTGAGTGAACTAACACCAGAGAGCCAACATCATGAAACGGTGAACAACACAGGTGTTGGGACCTTAGAGCAGAAGGCCCACATGCCCATGGGGATGGGAACCTCGCAGGAGTGTCCTCGCACCACTTAGCACGTATCAGAAAATGTGGGTACCCAGCAGTTAGGGCCTGACGCAAGACGGCTCCCATCACCGAGGGGAGGAGGCTCCCAGCAGGCTCCAACTGTCACAAGAGGGCCGATGTTGCCCAGGTGGGGTGTGCCAGCCAGGCAGGAGTGACCTCACAGAAGGGTGAGGAACCCAGCCAGGATCAGACTCTCACCAGAGGGCCCACATCATCAAGGGGATAGGAAGCAGGCAGGAGTGTCCTCACACCAGTGGGGCCACATCATCGAAAGGAGAGGGACCCAGCACACGTGGCCTCAAACCAGGGGACAAACATCACCAAGGGGCTGGGAGTGAGGCAGGCAGGAGGAGTCTCAAAACAGAGGGCCCATAGAAGAAAAAAGGTGAGGAATCCCGCAATTGTAACCTCCCAGCAGGTGGCCAGGAGCAGCAAGGCTATGGGTTCCAGTCCGGAGAGAACTCACAGCAGAGGGCCCTCATCATGAAACTGAGCAACCCACGGTTGGGACCTCAGAGCAGAAGGCCCACATTCCCATGGGGTTGGGAACCTGGCAGGAGTGTACTCGAACCACAGGGCGCATATCAGAAAATATTGGGAGCCCAGGAGTTAGGGCCTGACGCCAGAGGGCCCTCATTCCCGAGGGGAGGAGACACCCAGCAGGCACCAAATCCCACCAGAGGGCCGACGTCGCCAAGGCGGGGTGTGCCAGCCAGGCAGGAGTGACCTCAGAGAAGAGGGCCCACCTCACAGAAGTGTGAGGAACCCAACCAGGATCAGACTCTCACCGGAGGGCCCACATCACCAAGGGGATGGGAACCAGGCAGGAGTGTCCTCACACCAGTGGGGCCACATCAGCCAAAGGTGAGGAACCCAGCACATGTGGCCTCAAACCAGAGGACACACATCACCAAGGGGCTAGGAGTGAGGCAGGTGTCTGGAGGGGCACATTTAACACTAATTTCCCACCAGGAAGTGGAATGAACCAAAGTCTCAGAGTGCCGTGCCGGACCCTGATTACGGCCTGAAGCAAACCTGCGGTTCTGTGGCCAGTTTTCAAGGAAACGAGTTAAGAAAGGAAATCACGGGCACTGTAATTCACAAACCTGTAGAGTTATAAATGACAGCTATTGGCAAAAATATATGGAAGTAAGTCTGCAAAGAGGACTTGAAAACGAGGCAGAATTGCAGGAATCATATTTCAGGAGGTAGATTGGAATTGCATTTAAAGCATGTCAAAAGCGGCAGACCTTTGACAGTGATGCACTTGGACAAAAGTGCGTAAACATTTTTTCCTGAATATATTCAGGAAAAAACACATATGCCCTTTTTGGCCAACCAAGCACTCGAGAAATGGAAATCCGCACTACAATGAAGTCTCATTTCCCATTCGTCAAAAGGGCCATCTGAAAAAAGTGTAAAATCCAGAAACACAGGACAGGCCATGGAGAACAGGGAGCCTTGTTATGCTGACGGGCGGGATGTAAATTGCCAACAGACACTCTGGAGATGTTTATGGTGTATCCTGAAACATCTGAAAAACAAAGCTACAGACCCTAGGGCACTTCCACTTTTGGCCCTATAGCTTAGGAAAATTAAAATCAACAAGACACAGCCAACACAAAATTTAGGGCTGCTGTGTTTACAAGAACCTTGAGTCCAGTACAAATTAAATATCCCAGAAAGAAAAAAATGGATAAAGGAGTTGTGCTACTTACGTACAACGGAATATCACTCAGCAATGAAATCAACGTCATCAGGCCTGTAGCAGCAAATTGAGTGGATTTAAGTATGATGATTCTAAGAGAAATATGTCACACAGAGAAAGATAATTATCATAAGATATCACTAATAGAGAGAGTGTAAACTTGGCTACACATAAACTGAATTCCAAAACCGAACAGAGTCTCACATTTAGATAAAAACTTATGCTTGCTTAAGGGGAAAGTTGAGTTGGGGTGCTGTATAAAACCAGAGATTGAAATTAGCACACATACCGTTCCATAAGCCAAATATGTAATAGACAAGACCTACTCTTTGCTCAACGAAATAGACTCATCCATGGTGTATCACCTCACACCTGTTAGAATGGGCATCATCAGAAAATCTACAAACAACAAATGCTGGAAAGGGTGTGGAGATAAGGAACCCTCTTCCACTGTTGTTGGGAATGTAAATTGATACAGTCACTGTGGAGAACATTGAGTTTCTTATAAAACTAAGAATAGAATTACCATATGATACAGCAATCCCACTACTGGGCATATACCCAGACAAAACCATAAATCAAAAAGAGACATTCACCGCAATGTTCATTGCATCACTATTTACAATATCCAGGTAATGGAAGCAGCCTAAATGCCCACAGACAGACGAATGCATAAAGATGTGGTACATATATAAAATGGAATATTACTAAGCCATAAAAAGGAATGAAATTGGGTCATTTGTAGAGACGTTGATGGATCTAGAGACTGTCATACAGAGTGAAGTAAGTCAGAAAGAGAAAAACAAATCTTGTCTATTAATGCATATATGTGGAACCTAGAAAAATTGTACAGATGAACCGTTTTGCAAGGCAGAAATAGAGCAACAGATGTAGACAACAAACGTATGGACACCAAGGGGGGCAAGCTGTTGGGGGGTGGTGGTGGGAGGAGTTGAGAGATTGGGATTGGCATGTATACATTTATATGTATAAAATAGATAACCAAAAAGAACCTGCTGTATAAAAAAATAAAATAAAATTCAAATTACAAAAAGTAAAACAGAAAAAATATTCTTCCCTTCACATACATGTATTTATATGAATAAATTATTTCCATGCTTATATCTGTAAATACAAAAAAGAGGAATAAAATCTACCTTGAACCAAAAACGAAAAAAAGAAAAAACAACAGAACCCACCAGTTACACAGAGGAAAACCGTATCAGGGCACTTGCTCCAGTTGTAAACAATTCTGAAGTTGGTCAGTGGTGGGGAATCATCTCCCATTCAGCCAGCAGGCCCCACGCAACAAGCGTCCTCATTGCAAAGCTGGGGGACCGTGCCGAGGCATCTGTGAGTAAACGTGGGCTGAGCCCCAGGCCAGCTGCTGCTGAAATGTTCCCACCCTTCCCAGGTAAAACACCTGAATATGTACAAGGACTTGAAAGCCTAGAGGAAGGGCCATGGAGCCACATGAGCGACAGCATGCCAGCCGACTTGGTGACTGCAGGCCAGCCAGGAGGGTCCTGGCCCTGGGTGCTCTTCTGGAAGCTTTCCATTTCCCTGCCTGAGATACCCCTGCTGTCCCGGCCCCCACTGCTTTCTTCCTCACTCACCTCTGCCCAGGGAGAAATTCCAGCGGCAGGTATGGGTGACACATCCTCTTCTTTAGCAGGTGGCATCTTGGCAACTGCTGCAGAAAGTCCAGCAGAGCCCCACTCACACTGGGCCACCCACAAAGCCGTGGCCTCTCACTCCCTCCCACCAGCCCAGCCCCGAGACTGCTGACAGGGCAGAGAAAATGGCGTCAGGCACAGCTGCAGGGGCTCTTGCTGCCTGGAGTGGTGTTTATATTGATCTCAACCCAGGCACACCTGGGGAGGACTGGCCGGCATGGTCAGGCTTCCCAGGCCAGCCAATAATCACCCCTCAGGGGCTCACAGTTGCAGAAACTGGAACTTGCTGAATCGGCCAGGTCCAAGGAACAGGTGTGGGCTCCTGAGAGTCAGGATAGAGAAGGGGCTGCATCTCTGGCTTGTTTTCTAATTATATTATCTGGCCCATGAGTGGGAAACAACTTCAAGAAAACCCTCTCCTAATGAGAGGAACCCAGGGGTCAGGGAGAGGAGGGGTGGGTGGTGGGTGGAGACAGAGGCCTGGTGCCCCGGGTGCAGTGGAAGTCTCTGGAAGACCAGGTGGAGGGAGGCCACACAGAGTGATGCCCAGGGTCACAGACCTGTCGGAGCTGCTGTTTGTTAGTTCAAGTCCTGCTCTGAGGTGCTCTGTGTCAGATCTGAGTGACAGGTGAGCTGGGAGTGCTCTGCAATGAGGGCGATGTGCACGGTTCCTGTGTGCCCAGCCCTGCCACGGTACCTGCAAGGGTAGCTCTGTATCCTGGGAGGGGCCTGACCACGAGAGCCCCATGGGCTGCAGGGGAACCTGCCCAGGTAACCCCATATCCTGGGAGGGGCCTGAACACGAGAACCCCGTGGGCTGGGGTGGGGGTGGGGTACCTGCCCAGGTGAGCTCCATATCCTGGGATTGGCCTGACCTCGAGAGCCCCATGGGCTGCTGGAATCCTGGTAAAGGATGTCAGGACAGTCAGTGAAGCCACCGAGGATATACCTCCAGTAGTTCCTAAATCCTACACCCTGTTGGTCATTCTACCAACCACCAGGACATGGTATTCTGTATTAGTCTTCAATGATGCCTTCTTTTGTATTCTATTAGTCCCAGAGTCACAAGAAACTTTGGCTTGTGAGTGGCAGGACTCAACATACAACTAAAACAATACTTCCGGGCCGTGTTGCCCCAAGGGTTCAAAAATTCCCACACCATCTTTGGGGAAAGCTCAGCTAAAGACCTAAAAGTTCTACCTCTGGAAAAGGAA
>NW_021703448.1:3282-7640 GCF_005190385.1 Monodon monoceros | reverse complement strand
TTGGTGAGGTTCGGTGAGCAAATGCAGACCCTTTGAAGTCATACTGCATGGTACCCATTCCATGGGTCCCAACTCTCCAGGTTGAAGGGATTCTTCCTTCAGCTAAAACATGCATGGGAATCCCAGTGTATGGTCCACCGTGTGACTGGGGAACGATTTTAAATGCCTCTCAGGTTTTGTCCCCTGGTACTCGGGTTCACCATTCCAGAGGCTTTACTAACTCTCTACCCACTTGGAGAGTCAGTGCCTTTAACCTCCTGTTTGGCACAGTTTGCAATTTCTGCGCAAGATGAACAGGAATAGGGAGAACCAATGAGAGACTAGCTGTAGGTGTCTGCACGGGCAAATTGAATGCTCATTTCCGACCAGAAAAAGGAATTTACCAAAGGCTCAGCGTGCCGTGCCAAAACCAGATTAGGGCCTGAAGCAATCCTGCGGGTTTGCGGCCAGCTGACAAGAAAGCGAGTTGAAGAAAGGAGCTCAGGGACACTGTAATTCACAAACCTGCTGAGTTATAAATGACAGTTATCATACAAAAATATATTGAAGTAAGGCTGCGAAGAGGACTTGAAAGCGGGGCAGAATTCCAGGAATATGATTTCAGGAGGTAGACGGGAAGTGCTCTGAAAGCATAGGAGAAGAGGCAGATCCTCGACAATGATGCACTTGGTCAAAAAGTGCATATGCGTTTTTTCAGGGCCCTCATTAAAGAGGGTAGGAGGCTCCCAGCATGCTTTCATGGCCAACAGATCACCCACATCACCAAGTCGATGTGAGCCAGCCAGGCAGGAGTGACCTCACATCAGAGGGCCCACCTCACAGAAGGGTAAGGGACCCAGCCAGGATCAGACTCTCACCAGAGTGCCCACATCAGCAAGGGGCTGGGAACCAGGCAGGAGTGTCATCACACCCGTGGGGCCACATCATCCAAAGTTGAGGTACCCAGAAAATGTGGCCTCAAACCAGAGGACCCACATCACCATGGGTCTCAGAGCGAGGCAGGCAGGATTAACCTCACAACACATGGCACATTGTATAAAAAAGGTGAGGAATCCAGGAGTTGGAACATCCCAGCAGGCAGCCCAGAGCACCGAGGCTATGGGATCCAGGCAGTGATGAACTCACAACAGAGGGCCCTCTTCATGAAACTGTGAGCAAACCAGCCGTTGTGACCTCAGAGCACAAGGCCCACATCCCCATGGGGAAGGGAACCAAGCAGGAGTGTCATCGCACCAGTGGGCACACATCAGAAAATGTGGGGAGCCCAGCAGTTAGGGCCTGACGCCAGAGGGCTCTCATCACCGAGGACAGGAGGCTCCCAGCAGGTTCCAACTGCCACAAGAGGGCCGATGTTGCCCAGGCGGGGTGTGCCAGCCAGGCAGGAGTGACCTCACAGCAGAGGGCCCACCTCACAGAAGGGTGAGGAACCCAGCCAGGATCACACTCTCACCAGAGGGCCCACATCATCAAGGGGATAGGAACCAGGCAGGAGTGTCCTCACACCAGTGGGGCCACATCATCGAAAGGTGAGGGACCCAGCACACGTGGCCTCAAACCAGAGGACACACATCACCAAGGGGCTGGGAGTGAGGCAGGCAGGAGGAGTCTCAAAACAGAGGGCCCATAGAAGAAAAAAGGTGAGGAATCCCGCAGTTTGAACCTCCCAGCAGGTGGCCAGGAGCAGCGAGGCTATGGGATCCAGGCCGGAGTGAACTCACACCAGAAGACCCTCATCATGAAACTGAGCAACCCACCGTTGGGACCTCAGAGCAGAAGGCCCACATTCCCATGGGGTTGGGAACCTGGCAGGAGTGTACTCACACCACAGGGCGCACATCAGAAAATTTTGGGAGCCCAGGAGTTAGGGCCTGACGCCAGAGGGCCCTCATTACTGAGGGGAGGAGACTCCCAGCAGGCACCAACTCCCACCAGAGGGCCGACGTCGCCAAGGCGGGCTGTGCCAGCCAGGCAGGAGTGACCTCAGAGAAGAGGGCCCACCTCACAGAAGTGTGAGTAACCCAACCAGGATCAGACTCTCACCGGAGGGCCCACATCACCAAGGGGATGGGAACCAAGCAGGAGTGTCCTCACACCAGTGGGGCCACATCAGCCAAAGGTGAGGAACCCAGCACATGTGGCCTCAAACCAGAGGATAGACATCACCAAGGGGCTGAGAGTGAGGCAGGTGTCTGGAGGGGCACATTTAACTCTAATTTCCCACCAGGAAGAGGAATTAACCAAAGGCTCAGAGTGCCGTGCCGGACCCTGATTATGGCCTGAAGCAAACCTGTGGTTCTGTGGCCAGCTTTCAAGGAAACGAGTTAAGAAAGGAAATCACGGGCACTGTAATTCACAAACCTGCAGAGCTATAAATGACAGCTATTGGCAAAAATATATTGAAGTAAGTCTGCAAAGAGGACTTGAAAACGAGGCAGAATTGCAGGAATCATATTTCAGGAGGTAGATTGGAATTGCATTTAAAGCATGTGAAAAGTGGCAGATCTTTGACAGTGATGCACTTGGACAAAAGTGCGTATACATTTTTTCCTGAATATATTCAGGAAAAAACGCATATGCCCTTTTTGGCCAACCAAGCACTCGAGCAATGGAAATCCGCACTACAATGAAGTCTCATTTCCCATTCGTCAAAAGGGCCATCTGAAAAAAGTGTAAAAACCAGAAACACAGGACAGGCCATGGAGAACAGGGAGCCTTGTTATGCTGATGGGCGGGATGTAAATTGCCAACAGACACTCTGGAGATGTTTATGGTGTATCCTGAAACATCTGACAAACAAAGCTACAGAGCCTAGGGCACTTCCACTTTTGGCCCTATAGCTTAGGAAAATTAAAATCAACAAGACACAGCCAACACAAAATTTAGGGCTGCTGTGTTTACAAGAACCACGAGTCCAGTACAAATTAAATATCCCAGAAAGAAAAAAATGGATAAAGGAGTTGTGCTACTTACGGACCACGGAATATCACTCAGCAATGAAATCAATGTCATCAGGCCTGTAGCAGCAAATTGAGTGGATTTAAGTATGATGATTCTAAGAGAAATATGTCACACAGAGAAAGATAATTATCATAAGATATCACTAATAGAGAGAGTGTAAACTTGGCTACACATAAACTGAACTACAAAACCGAACAGAGTCTCACATTTAGATAAAAACTTATGCTTGCTTAAGGGGAAAGTTGAGTTGGGGTGCTGTTTAAAACCAGAGATTGAAATTAGCACACATACCGTTCCATAAGCCAAATATGTAATACACAAGACCTACTCTTTGCTCAACGAAATAGACTCATCCATGGTGTATCACCTCACACCTGTTAGAATGGGCATCATCAGAAAATCTACAAACAACAAATGCTGGAAAGGGTGTGGAGATAAGGAACCCTCTTCCACTACTGTTGGGAATGTAAATTGATACAGTCACTGTGGAGAACATTATGGAGTTTCTTATAAAACTAAGAATAGAATTACCATATGATACAGCAATCCCACTACTGGGCATATACCCAGACAAAACCATAAATCAAAAAGAGTCATTCACTGCAATGTTCCTTGCATCACTATTTACAATATCCAGGTAATGGAAGCAACCTAAATGCCCACAGACAGACGAACGCATAAAGATGTGGTACATATATAAAATGGAATATTACTAAGCCATAAAAAGGAATGAAATTGGGTCATTTGTAGAGACGTTGATAGATCTAGAGACTGTCATGCAGAGTGAAGTAAGTCAGAAATAGAAAAACAAATCTTGTATATTAATGCATATATGTGGAACCTAGAAAAGTTGTACAAATGAACCATTTTGCAAGGCAGAAATAGAGCAACAGATGTAGACAACAAACGTATGGACACCAAGGGGGGAAAGCTGTTGGGGGGTGGTGGTGGGAGGAGTTGAGAGATTGGGATTGGCATGTATAAATTTATATGTATAAAATAGATAACCAAAAAGAACCTGCTGTATAAAAAAATAAAATAAAATTCAAAATTACAAAAAGTAAAACAGAAAAAATATTCTTCCCTTCACATACATGTATTTATATGAATAAATTATTTCCATGCATATATCTGTAAATACAAAAAAGAGGAATAAAATCTACCTTGAACCAAAAACGAAAAAAAGAAAAGAAAATACAGAACCCACCAGTTACACAGAGGAAAACCGTATCAGGGCACTTGCTCCAGTTGTAAACAATTCTGAAGTTGGTCAGTGGTGGGGAATCATCTCCCATTCAGCCAGCAGGCCCCATGCAACAAGCGTCCTCATTGCAAAGCTGGGGGACCGTGCCAAGGCATCTGTGAGTAAACGTGGGCTGAGCCCCAGGCCAGCTGCTGCT
>NW_021703448.1:0-3272 GCF_005190385.1 Monodon monoceros | reverse complement strand
CCTAAAAGTTCTACCTCTGGAAAAGGAAACACTCCTTCAATATGCAGACGACATTCTGATCGCCAGCCCTACTAAGGAGACCTCTGAACTACCAAGCCAATAAAGGATACAAGTTGTCCAAGAAAAAGCTCAAATATCACAGACTACGGTGACCTGCCTGGGCTTCATTCTCACGGAAGGTCGGAGATGCCCATCCCAGGAAAGGGAAGAAACAATTTACAGCCTTACCCATTTCTAAAACTAGAAGACAGCTTAGGGGTTCCTGGGGAGGTCAGGGTTTGCTGCTTCTGGATCCCTAACTACAGTCTACTAGCTGGGCCTCTATATGAAACACTGAAAGGAAAAGATGATGATCCTTTTGAATAGAATCGAGAAGTGGCCTTTCAAGAATGGAAAGAGCAGTCAATTCAGACCCTTGCCCTGGAACTCCCTAATTTAGCTAAACCCTTTGACCTTTACATTCCTGGTGAACGGTGAATTGCCATTGGAGTATTAGTGCAAAACCTGGGACCACTTGAAATGGAACAATGCAAGAATGCCATCCAGGTAGGATAAACTACAGTCACCAAGGGGCTTGGCCCACCGCCACATCTGGCCAAGATACTGGCAATATCTGAAAACCTGGAAATCAGCAGCCCGAAAGGCCACCTCCCTCCTAAGGTAAAAGGACCCCACGTGGTGATCCTAACCACCAACCATGCCCTGAAGTTGCAGGGTTGGCTCCGTGGGCACACTGACCTTGAGTGAGGAGGCCCTCCAACTCCAACCTCCAGAGAGATAACCGGGGCAAAGGGGCACCATGACGACTCGTGTGACCATCAGTTGACCTGGAGTTTCTCTCATAAAACAACAAGAGTGTGTCCCAAAAGAGTAGACTACTGCTTGCAGGACTTACTGCAACCAGAGGGGAGGTAATAATCTTGGTGGGGGAACCGTATATCACGCTGTCACCATAGAAAAGCCTACAGACACTGTGATGATGGTGGCCAGTAAGACCGGCTGGACTCCTGTTTACTTCAAAAGGCTGTTGACTCAGTGGTCATCATGGTCCTTCATCACCACTGACCCTGGACTGTCTGGGAGTTGAGCAGGCAGGGTCCTGACACCTGGTGCTGTTTTTACGTTAATTCAGGGGCCTAATTGAAGAAAGCACAGACTACTGGTCAGAGCATCTAGGCTGGCAGAAACGGTCAGCCTCAGGTGGCCGAACAAATGTGGGGCGGGGTGAAACTGGACCTCACAGCGTCACTGCACATCTCCTTCCTGGACCCTTAAAGGTCATTAGAATCTATAACACTTCCAATACTGGTGCTCAGGCGGACGAGCAGGGAGGCAGGAGGCCTGGGGACAATCAACGTCACCTGGAGGCTGCTGGGGAGAAGTTCTGACCCTCGCCCACGGGTATGAGGGCTCCTAACTCAGCACTCAGCAGTTACAGATGAAGGGTCTGCACCCTCAGCACTCTAAGAATGAGGAAGGGGACAAAATGCAGAAGAGGGGTTTGTCCCAGGGAAAGCCCCTTAAAAATCCCTGGGAGATAAAAATAGAATCTGGGCAATAAAATAAAGTGTAAGCTTTTCTATCCTTTGTGCTTTGTCTAATTTCACGTGCTCCTAGGGTCCCTCATACAGAGGTTCCACACCCGGCACTTCAGACCAGATTTCCTAGTGCAGAATGGCTGGGTCGACACCTCAGCTCCTGGGGCACAGTGCACACTCCGTGATATAGAGCCTGAGCTGCAGCCAACCGGGCCCTCAAGAACTCCGCCTCCTCCCTCTGACTGACTCTGACAGGATCTCTACACAGCAGCCCAGCCCACAGCCCACGGGGTAGCACATGCTCTCACCTCTCCATTCTCTGATCAAAATATAAAGTTTCCTTTGCTTCTGAACCAAACTCAGTCTCGATCTGTTGGCTCCAATGACACTGGGCAGGGGGACACTTGTTGGGGTCCACTCTGGAGGATCAGTAACAGAAATTGAGAACATTGTAACTTCAATGAACAGATGTGTGAGCCAAACTGTAATTAACATAGAACAGTGTATAAGGCTCGGGTAAAATAAGATGTTTCTAACACTTCCATTTGATATTTCCATCACTTTATTATAAGCAAGTTCAGTGAAAAGGTTTGTCTTATTTGTCAGGTCAATACTAGAGAAACGAAGTGATTTCTTTCCAAGGATGTACATCTAATAATCTTGGTTAAAGCTTCAATCTTGTTTTAAATGCTTTTCCATTGAAAATGATACCTCTCTTTCAGCTCCCCCATTTCTGAGAAGTATAAAATCTTATAATTTATTATTACCAAAGGGGAAAGGTGGGAGGAGGGATAAATTAACAGTTTGGGATTAACACATACACACTGCTATGTATAAAATCGATCATCAACAAGGAACTACTGTATAGCACAGGGCACTACACTCAATATTTTGCAATAACCTATAAGGGGAAATAATCTGAAAAAGAATAGATATTTTTATTGACATCATCTATTAATGACAGTTAAAATGGAACCTAAGGGAAGCCTGTGGTGAGTGCTTCTGACCCTGAAGACTTCAATCATCTAAAGTTTGGACTCTGCCTACTTCCCAAGGCCCTTAATGAACATATGTGTAGCCGTAGCTTAAAAAATTCCCCAGTTTGGGTTGTGGAGAGACACTGATTTTGAAAAAGCCCTGGTGTTCTCCTCACATGAATGGGACACTTCCTACAGCTAAAACATGCCTGTCACACCCAGAGGATGGTATACCGTCTGATCGGGAAGAGTTTGGAAAAGGCATCTCATCTCCTCATCTCCTGGTGCTCGGGTTCACCCCTCCAGAGTCTTTACGAACAGTTTCCCCACTTGGAGATGTCAGCACTGTCAACATCCTGTTGCATACAGTTTGGAATTTGTCCAGAGGATGAAGCTGAAGGAGGAGGAACAATGAGAGACAAGTCCTAGGTGTTCGGACAGGCACATGTCACTCTAATTTCCAATCAGGAAGACGAATTGACCAAAGGCTAGGGTTGCCCATGGAAATAGAATAGGGCTTGAGGAAATCCCGCTGCTTTGTGGCCAGTTCCCATAAACACAAGTTGAAAAATGGAACTCAGGGACACTAAAATTCATGAAACTGCAGAGTTGAAAATATCTATCACTGAAAAATGTCTTGAGGAAAGTCAGAGAAAAGGACTTGTAAGCAACGGAGAATGGCAGGAAAGGGATTGGAAGAGGTAGAAAGGACTCGCCATTAAGCACAAGAAAAGGGGCTGAACATTGCCAACATTGC
>NW_021703447.1:0-9210 GCF_005190385.1 Monodon monoceros | reverse complement strand
TATGATCCTTTTAATGTGCTGTTGGATTCTGTTTGCTAGTATTTTGTTGAGGATTTTTGCATCTGTGTTCATCAGTGATATTGGCCTGCAGTTTTCTTTGTGACATCTTTGTCTGGTTTTGGTATCAGGGTGATGGTGGCCTCGTAGAATGAGTTTGGAAGTGTTCCTCCCTCTGCTATATTTTGGAAGAGTTTGAGAAGGATAGGTGTTAGCTCTTCTCTAAATGTTTGATAGAATTTGCCTGTGAAGCCATCTGGTCCTGGGCTTTTGTTTGTTGGAAGATTTTTAATCACAGTTTCAATTTCAGTCGTTGTGATTGGTCTGTTCATATTTTCTATTTCTTCCTGGATCAGTCTTGGCAGTTGTGCATTTCTAAGAATTTGTCCATTTCTTGCAGGTTGTCCATTTTATTGGCGTAGAGTTGCTTGTAGTAAACTCTCATGATCCTTTTGTATTTCTGCAGTGTCAGTTGTTACTTGTTTTTCACTTCTAATTCTATTGATTTGAGTCTTCTCCCTTTTTTTCTTGATGAGTCTGGCTAATGGTTTATCAATTTTGTTTATCTTCTCAAAGAACCACCTTTTAGTTTTATTGATCTTTGCTATCGTTTCCTTCATTTCTTTTTCATTTATTTCTGATCTGATTTTTATGATTTCTTTCCTTCTGCTAACTTTGGGGGTTTTTTGTTCTTCTTTCTCTAATTGCTTTAGGTGCAAGGTTAGGTTGTTTATTCGAGATGTTTCCTGTTTCTTAAGGTAGGATTGTATTGCTATGTATTGCTATAAACTTCCCTCTTAGAACTGCTGTTGCTGCATCCCATAGGTTTTCGGCCGTCGTGTCTCCATTGTCATTTGTTTCTAGGTATTTTTTGATTTCCTCTTTGATTTCTCCAGTGATCACTTGGTTATTAGGTAGTGTATTGTTTAGCTTCCATGTGTTTGTATTTTTTACAGATCTTTTCCTGTAATTTATATCTACTCTCATAGTGTTGTGGTTGGAAAAGATACTTTATACAAGTTCAGTTTTCTTAAATTTACCAAGGCTTGATTTGTGACCCAAGATATGATCTATCCTGGAGAATGTTCCATGAGCACTTGAGAAAAATGTGTATTCTGTTGTTTTTGGATGGCATGTCCTATAAACATCAATTAAGTCCATCTTGTTTAATGTATCATTTAAAGCTTGTTTTCTTATTTATTTTCATTTTGGATGATCTGTCCATTGGTGAAAGTGGGGTGTTAAAGTCCCCTACTATGATTGTGTTACTGTCAGTTTCCCCTTTTGTGGCTGTTAGTATTTGCCTTATGTATTGAGGTGCTCCTATGTTGGGTGCATAAATATTTACAATTGTTATATCTTCTTCTTGGATCAATCCCTTGATCATTATGTAATGTCCTTCTTTGTCTCTTCTAATAGTCTTTATTTTAAAGTCTATTTTGTCTGATATGAGAATTGCTACTCCAGCTTTCTTTTGATTTCCATTTGCATGGAATATCTTTTTCCATCCCCTCACTTTCAGTCTGTATGTGTCCCTAGGTCTGAAGTGGGTCTCTTGTAGACAGCATTTATATGGGTCTTGTTTATGTATCCATTCAGCCAGTCTGTGTCTTTTGGTGGGAGCATTTAATCCATTTACATTTAAGGTAGTTATCGATATGTATGTTCCTATTCCCATTTTCTTAATTGTTTTGGGTTTGTTATTGTAGGTCTTTTCCTTCTCTTCTATTTCTTGCCTAAAGAATTCCTTTAGCATTTGTTGTAAAGCTGGTTTGGTGGTGCTGAACTCTCTCAGCTTTTGCTTGTCTGTAAAGGTTTTAATTTCTCCATCAGATCTGAATGAGATCCTTGCTGGGTAGAGTAATCTTGGTTGTAGGTTTTTCTCCATCACCTTAAGTATGTCCTGCCAGTCCTTTCTGGCTTGCAGAGTTTCTGCTGGAAGATCAGCTGTTAACCTTATGGGGATTCCCTTGTGTGTTATTTGTTGTTTTTCCCTTGCTGCTTTTAATGTTTTCTTTGTATTTAATTTTTGATAGTTTGATTAATATGTGTCTTGGCGAGTTTATCCTTGGATTTATCCTGTATGGGACTCTGTGTGCTTCCTGGACTTGAACTATTTCCTTTCCCATATTAGGGAAGTTTTCAACTATAATCTCTTCAAATATTTTCAGTCCCTTTCTTTTTCTCTTCTTCTTCTGGGACCCCTATACTTCGAATGTTGGTGCATTTAATGTTGTCCCAGAGGTCTCTGGGACTGTCCTCAGTTTTTTTCATTCTTTTTTCTTTATTCTGCTCTGCAGTAGTTATTTCCACTGTTTTATCTTCCAGGTCACTTATCCGTTCTTCTGCCTCAGTTATTCTGCTATTGATCCCTTCTAGAGTATTTTTAATTTCATTTATTGTGTTGTTCATCATTGCTTGTTTCCTCTTTAGTTCTTCTAGGTCCTTGTTAAATGTTTCTTGCATTTTCTCTATTCTATTTCCAAGATTTTGGATCATCTTTACTATCATTATTCTGAATTCTTTTTCAGGTAGATTGCCTATTTCCTCTTCATTTGTTCGGTCTGGTGGGTTTTTTTTAATCTTGCTCCTTTATCTGCTGTGTTTCTGCCTTATTTTGCTTATTTTACTGTGTTTGGGGTCTCCTTTTCGCAGGCTGCAGGTTCGTAGTTCCTTTTGCTTTTGGTGTCTGTCCCCAGTGGCTAAGGTTGGTCAGTGGGTTTTGTAGGCTTCCTGGTGGAGGGGACTAGTGCCTTGTTTCTGGTGGATGAGGCTGGATCTTGTGTTTCTGGTGGGCAGGTCCACATCTGCTGGTGTGTTTTGGGGTGTCTGTGGCCTTATTATGCTTTTAGGCAGCCTCTCTGCTAATGGATGGGGCTGTATTCCTGTCTTGCTAGTTGTTTGGCATAGGGTGTCCAGCACTGTAGCTTGCTGGTCGTTGAGTGAAGCTCGTTGTTGGTGTTGAGATGGAGATCTCTGGGAGATTTTTGCCATTTGATATTACGTGGAGCTGGGAGGTCTCTTGTGGACTGGTGTCCTGAAGTTGGCTCTCCCACCTCAGAGGCACAGCCCTGACTTCTGGCTGGAGCACCTAGAGTCTTTCATCCACATGGCTCAGAATAAAAGGGAGAAAAACTAGAAAGAAAGAGGACAAAATAAAATAAAATAAAAGATAAAATAAAGTTATTAAAATAAAAAATAATTATTAAGAAAAAATTTTAAAAAGTAAAAGATGGACAGAACGCTAGGAAAAATGGTGAAAGCAAAAGCTATACAGAGAAAATCTCACAGAGAAGCATACACATACACACTCACAAAAAGAAGAAAAGGGGAAAAAATAATATATCTTGCTCCCAAAGGCCACCTCCTCAATTTGGGATGATTTGTTGTCTATTCAGGTATTCCACAGATGCAGGGTGCATCAAGTTGATTGTGGAGATTTAATCCGCTGCTTCTGAGGCTGCTGGGAGGGATTTCCCTTTCTCTTCTTTGTTCACACAGCTCCCGGGGTTCAGCTATGGATTTGGCCCCACCTCTGCGTGTAGGTCACCTGAGGGCGTCTGTTCTTCGCTCAGACTGGATGGGGTTAAAGGAGCAGCTGATTTGGCAGCTCCTGCTCACTCATGCCGGGGGGAGGGAGGGGTACAGATGCAGGGCGAGCCTGCGGCGGCAGAGACCAGCATGACGTTGCACCAGGCTGAGGCGCACCGTGCGTTCTCCTAGGGAAGTTGTCCCTGGATCACGGGACCCTGACGGTGGCAGGCTGCACAGGCTCCCGGGCGGGGAGGTGTGGATAGTGACCTGTGCTCGCACACAGGCTTCTTGGTGGCTGCAGCAGCAGCCTTAGCGTCTCATGCCCGTCTCTGGGGTCCGCACTGATAGCCGCAGCTCGCGCCCCTCTCTAGAGCTCCTTTAAGCAACGCTCTTAATCCCCTCTCCTTGCGCACCAGGAAACACAGAGGGAAGAAAAAGTCTCTTACCTCTTCAGCAGGTCCAGACTTTTTCCCGGACTCCCTCCCAGCTAGCTGTGGCACACTAGTCCCCTTCAGGCTGTGTTCACGCTGCCAACCCCAGTCCTCTCCCTGCAATGTGACCGAAGTCCGAGCCTCAGCTTCCAGCCCCCGCCCACCCCGGCGGGTGAGCAGACAAGCCTCTCGGGCTGGTGAGTGCTGGCCGGCACCGATCCTCTGTGCAGGAATCTCTCCACTTTGCCCTCCACACCCCTGTTGCTGTGCTGTCCTCCGTGGCTCCGAAGCTTCCCCCCTCCGCCACCCGCAGTCTCCGCCCGCGAAGGAGCTTCTAGTGTGTGGAAACCTTTCCTCCTTCAGAGCTCCCTCCCACTGGTGCAGGTCCCGTCCCTATTCTTTTGTCTCTGTTTTTTCTTTTTTCTTTTGCCCTACCCAGGTACGTGGGGGAGTTTCTGGCCTTTTGGGAGGTCTGAGGTCTTTTGCCAGCGTTCAGTGGGTGTTCTATAGGAGCAGTTCCACGTGTAGATGTATTTCTGATGTATCTGTGGGGAGGAAGGTGATCTCCGCGTCTCACTCTTCCGCCATCTTCTCAAATCCCCTACCCATCTGTTCTTGTATGACATCCACCCTTTCCATTAGAGCCTATATATAGCATGTTAATCACGGTCTGATAATTCCAACATCTTTGCTAAATCTGAATCTGGTTCTTTGCTTGCCCCGTCTCTTCAAACTTTGTTTTTTACGTCTTTTGGTAGACGTTTAAATTTGTTGTTGAAAGCTGCACCTGATATACTATGTGAAAGGAACTGAGTTAAATAGGACTTTACTGTAAGCTTTTACATTTCTCCTAGAGTTTCAGCTATGTTTACCATTTGCTGTAGGTGTCAGAGGCTGAAATACCCTCTTCAGTCAGGCACAGTTACAATAAACCAGAGCCCTGTGGGAGTGACCATATTGGCATAAATGTCTGGTATAGGAGGGCTTCTACTAATAAGGTGCCAGTAAGGCTGATCACAACAAAGTAGTGGGTACTAAAGGCTGGGGGTTGAGTCTAATGCCTCCAAAAGGAGGAAGAACTGTTTAGAAGACTGTGCATTAATTTTGCAATGTTAACATGGTCTGTCTAAGCAAGCCTTTCTGGCATTCTGTGAGGGCTGTAGCCTGAGGTTGTCAGGGAGGTAAAAGTTCCACCATATGCTTTTTTAAAAGAGCCCATTGTTGCATATTTTAAGAAATTAATTGAACACAACAAAATGGTCAGAACACTGAAGGCAATAAGGAGTATCTTGGTGGGTTCTTGCCTTTTGGTTTCAGAAGTGGCGTCTGGTGACATAGATGACATAGATGAGTAATATGCCTGTACAAGCATCTATCGTGGTCAGAGCATAATGAGTAGCTCCTGAAGAGGGGTGAAGGGTCCTGTAAAGTCTATTTGCCATCAGCTGTAGGGGCCCCACCCTTAGTCTTGGAAGTTGAACCCATCAATTTTATTGCCAGTGGAATTTTAAAATGTGGAATAAGCTACATTTGTAAGTTAGCCAAGGCAGAGGGGGTTCTGGCATTCTATCTAGACCTTTAGGGCAGAGGCCTGTCAATGTTTTTTATATTTTATGGGCCTCCTGGGCCAAGGTTATAGCATCAGGTCCGAGGTGTAGGCATGTGTCTCAGAAACTCAGGTCAATTTATTGGCTTGAGTATTGAAATGAGCCTTTGAAGCGTGAGGTTTATTGCATGGATGTGTCTGACCTTGACTTATATTTGGGTAATTGTGAGGCAAGATATTATGAGTTGTTATCCCTAAAGGGTTGACTTTGGATAAGAAGGTCTTGGTGGTGGTTGAACCAGACAGCTAGACCATTGGCAATGGCCTAATAATTTGCAAAAAAGGGTGCAGATGCACCTGACTGTTGGCCAGGACATCCTCTAGTGCTAGAATGATTTCCAGGAGTTTGATTAATTGTGCTGATGCTTGGGTCCCTTCTTTGAACGGGGATGGTGGTTTTTTTTTTTTTTTTTAGGGATAGAAAGCAGCAGCTCTCCAGTGGACTCCTGATTGTGCTTGAAGCACACCGTCCATAAAACATATGAACCCTCCTGGTCACTCAGGTGATCTCAGAAGGCTTCTCAAGGGGCCATTGGGTCTAGAAAAAGGGAGACCTTCTCAGAGCCATTGCATCAAACTGAGGACAAGGGAAACACTTTCTCCTGTTGGTGGAATATGCCAGAAAGCCATGTTTCACTCTCTCTGCAAGTATTGTTATCTTTTCAATGAAGTGGCCTCTGTGGTGAAGCAAGCCTGAAGGGTGCTGCCTCATGACTCAAGGCAAAATGGGTAGCCAGCTGTACGTGGTCTTCAGCTCAGGGCCTGTGAGAGCCTCCAACTCCAGAAGGTCGAGTGGTTGGCAGTGGCTGTTCTAATTAGTGCAGCACTAGGGGGAGGAGCAGTTTCTTGCAGCCGAGTGCCCTGAGCAGTCTGTGGCCAGCATGGTATTTAGGCTCTGGGAGGTGTGACAGGCAGGCTTTGGATGTGGGGAGGGAAATACTCATAGAGTGCCCGTTGTCCCAACTGATTTTAGAACTGTCGCCCCACCCAAAGTTGATTTCACTAGTAACTTGTTAGTGGAGCTGCTAATTGTGACAGTGGGGGCTGTTGATGATGAGGGACATGTGCCCCATGACATGATTTCTTTTTTTTAACATCTTTTAACAAACACCTTTAACATCTTATATCTTGGAGTATAATTGCTTTACAATGGTGTGTTAATTTCGGCTTTATAACAAAGTGAATCAGCTCTACATATATCCCCACATCTCCTCCCTCTTGCGTCTCCCTCCCTCCCACCCTCCCTATCCCACCCCTGTAGGTGGTCACAAACCACCTAGCTGATCTCCCTGTGCTATGCGGCTGCTTCCCACTAGCTATCTATTTTACATTTGGTAGTGCCATTCGCTCAGTTTGTCCCAGCTTACCTTTCCCCCTCCCCATATACTCAAGTCCATTCTCTAGTAGGTCTGTGTCTTTATTCCCGTCTTACCCCTAGGTTCTTCATGACCTTTTTAAATTTTTTCTTAGATTCCATATATATGTGTTAGCATATGGTATTTGTCTTTCTCTTTCTGACTTACTTCACTCTGTATGACTCTAGGTCCATCCACCTCACTACAAATAACTCAATTTTGTTTCGTTTAATGGCTGAGTAATATTCCATTGTATATATGTGCCACATCTTCTTTATCCATTCATCCGATGATGGACACTTTGGTTGCTCCATCTCCTGGATATTGTAAATAGAGCTGCAATGAACATTTTGGTACATGACTCTTTTTGAATTATGGTTTTCTCAGGGTATATGCCCAGTAGTGGGATTGCTGGGTCATATGGTAGTTCTATTTGTAGTTTTTTAAGGAACCTCCATACTGTTCTCCATAGTAGCTGTACCAATTCACATACCCACCAGCAGTGCAAGAGTGTTCCCTTTTCTCCACACCCTCTCCAGCATTTATTGTTTCTAGATTTTTTGATGATGACCATTCTGACTGGTGTGAGATGGTATCTCATTGTAGTTTTGATTTGCATTTCTCTAATGATTAATGATGTTGAGCATTCTTTCATGTGCTTGTTGGCAATCTGTATATCTTCTTTGGAGAGATGTCTATTTAGGTCTTCTGCCCATTTTTGGATTGGGTTGTTTTTTTGTTATTGAGCTGCATGAGCTGCTTGTAAATTTAGATTAATCCTTTGTCAGTTGCTTCATTTGCAAATATTTTCTCCCATTCTGAGGGTTGTCTTTTGGTCTTGTTTGTGGTTTGCTTTGCTGTGCGAAAGCTTTTAAGTTTCATGAGGTCCCATTTGTTTATTTTTGTTTTTATTTCCATTTCTCTAGGAGGCGGGTCAAAAAGGATCTTGCTGTGATTAATGTCATAGAGTGTTCTGCCTATGTTTTCCTCTAAGAGTTTGATAGTTTCTGGCCTTATATTTTGGTCTTTAATCCATTCTGAGTTTATTTTTCTGTATGGTGTGAGGGAGTGTTCTAATCTCATACTTTGACATGTAGCTGTCCAGTTTTCCCAGCACCACTTATTGAAGAGGCTGTCTTTTCTCCACTGTACATTCCTGCTTCCTTTATCAAAGATAAGGTGACCATATGTGCATGGGTTTATCTCTGGGCTTTCTATCCTGTTCCATTGATTTATATTTCTGTTTTTGTGCCAGTACCATACTGTCTTGATTACTGTAGCTTTGTAGTATAGTCTGAACTCAGGGAGCCTGATTCCTCCAGCTCTGTTTTTCATTCTCAAGATTCTTTGGCTATTTGGGGTCTTTTGTGTTTCCATACAAATTGTGAAATTTTTTGTTCTAGTTCTGTGAAAAATGCCATTGGTAGTTTGATAGGGATTGCATTGAATCTGTAGATTGCTTTGGGTAGTAGAGTCATTTTCACAATGTTGATTCTTCAAATCCAAGAACATGGTATATCTCTCCATCTATTGTATCATTTTAATTTCCTTCATCAGTGTCTTATAATTTTCTGCATACAGGTCTTTTGTCTCCTTAGGTAGGTTTATTCCTAGATATTTTATTCTTGGTAAATGGTAAATTTTATTCAATGGTAAATGGGAGTGTTTTCTTAATTTCACTTTCAGATTTTTCATCATTAGTGTATAGCAATGCCAGGGATTTCTGTGCATTAATTTTGTATCTTGCTACTTTACCAAATTCATTGATCAGCTCTAGTAGTTTTCTGGTAGCATCTTTAGGATTCTCTATGTATAGTATTATGTCATCTGCAAAGAGTGACAGCTTTAGTTCTTTTCCGATTTTGATTCCTTTTCTTCTCTGATTGCTGTGGCTAAAACTTCCAAAACTATGTTGAATAAGAGTGGTGAGAGTGGGCAACCTTGTCTTGTTCCTGATCTTAGTGGAAATGGTTTCAGTTTTTCACCATTGAGGATGATGTTGGCTGTGTGTTTGTCATATATGGCCTTTATTATGTTGAGGAAAGTTCCCTGTATGCCTACTTTCTGCAGGGTTTTTATCATAAATGGGTTTTGACTTTTGTCGAAAGCTTTCTCTGCATCTATTGAGATGATCATATGGTTTTTCTCCTTCAATTTGTTAATATGGTGTATCACATTGATTGATTTGTATATATTGAAGAATCCTTGCATTCCTGGAGTAACCCCACTTGATCATGTTGTATGATCCTTTTAATGTGCTGTTGGATTCTGTTTGCTAGTATTTTGT
>NW_021703446.1:0-2830 GCF_005190385.1 Monodon monoceros | reverse complement strand
ACATTGTTGCATGTTGTAGAATCAAAGCAGTGTACAAAGCAAAGAGCCCTGGCCTCCATTATACTTGCATTTCACTCGAGATTCACTTTTCTAGACCGTGGAGAAAGCAGACGTTCCAACACTTTCCAGGTACTGGAATATTACAATCTGGCAATCCCCACCACTGCATGTTTGATCACACTATTCCCTGCAAATGGAATGCTGTTCCATCAAGGTCAGATTGACCAGTGCAAATACCTGATTTTATTGTACGGTCAGAACCAAATTAACTTACTGAAATTCTGCCCAGCTCAGGGTTTACCTTCTCTGTGAAACCTCCTGTGAGATCCCAAGTTACAAACAACTCTATCTTCTTCAGAAGACGCTGTATACTATATAAATAGTAATTTACATATAAATATATATATGTGTGTGTATTTCTTTGTTACATTAAGTTATAACTCCTGTGGTTTCTCTTCTTAACTAAACTGGACCCCCTTATCATCACAGTGGCCATGTACATCATTGTATCCTCCAAAAAATCCAGATAATAATATCATGGATATTATTACTCAATATCATGGATTCAGTATATAGTTGTTTAATAGAAAACAATTAACTAACCACTGCAGAATACTAGTGTCTCTCAAGGTGTGTTCAGTGGATCATAAATCCTATGAGACAGTCCATGAAGGAAAAGATTTCAAATAAATTTGGGATCTGTTGTCCACTGCATCTCCTTATCAGAGACTCATAATTCACAAGACTCGTAAAAAGCTCTGTAGCAAAGAAACTGTTGACTTAGTTTGACCCAGTATTTCTCTTACAAGAGTATCAGTTCTGGAGGTCAAGGACATTTTCCACCTCTAATACAACATCTCTACTGCCTAGTAGAGTGCCTGGCACTTAGTAGACACCTAATAAATATTTGAATAAGTTTCAACATACATTCCCCTTTTAAGCTATAGAAGAAAAACACAGTATATAGTAGATTTTGATTTACTTGAGAATAATAATATGAATAGAAAAATTTACACAAATCATTTTGAAGTATATATATTTGATAATACTTTTTTCCACAAATCTACACAATTGCACATTTAGTGGTGATAGTAAACGAACTACATTTGCTTCTGAAAACTTGCTAAGAAGGATGGCTACTAAAAACTACAACTTGAACCCAAAACAATTGATTTAGTTCATTGGTCCCCACTCCTTAGCAGTTTTAATATAGAAGAAAATAGACGCATATATTTCTCTTCTGCCATAATATGACATCATATAAGGAATGCTATTTTATTAGCTAGAAATAAGATTTGCTTTTGTTATTTTAGTACATTTGATCACATAAGAATAATTCTAGATTTTTTCCCCTCCTGTGACTCTCATAGCATCCCCATCTAAAATAGACTTTGGAGATTTAGATCAAATGTCATATCAATTGTCCTAGACTGCTTACTATGTGCTTTCACTATAGATTTTAATGTCAATAGAGAAAGGAGAAGGAAAAGTCAGAGGGAAATGAAACAGGTGTATGCAACACCCCTCTCTACTACCGACATTTCTCAGAATTCTGGGGGAAGTTGCATCTATAAGTGGAAAGTTTTTCACCATGGAACTCACGGTGGTTGAACTTCTCGTGAAGAATTTTTTTTTCACTACTGAAGAAAAATATGTTTGATTTTACCATAACTGAAAAGTTCTCCTGTTTCTACTTCTGAGGTTTGCCCTCAAGACTACTGTTTACCTAATGGAAGAGACTCCTATGCATGGAGGAAAAAGTGCACCATTTGAAGGAAAAGCTGAAGGAGTGATATTCAGGTAGCTCCTCATTCCACCAATGAAAACATACACATAGATTTTCCACTTTACACCTCATTTTCCATCTTATTTTCATGATTTTGAAATGAATATGTAGGGTCTGATGAGTTTGTCAATAGTCTACAATTATTAGTGTTATTAAAATAGAATACAAATGATAAGCCATATGTAAAAATGCTGTGTGAATAAACTGCTATACTCCAAATAATACAAATGAGTGAATGGCAGTAAATGCTAAGAGGGATTAACAACATAAAGGATATTAAATAAATGATGACCGTATTTCATATTTATGTGTCTTTTTCTCTGTCACTTTTTTTTTTTTTTTGCGGTACGCGGGCCTCTCACTGTTGTGGCCTCTCCTGTTGCGGAGCACAGGCTCCGGATGCGCAAGCTCAGTGGCCATGGCTCACGGGCCCAGCCGCTCCACGGCATGTGGGATCTTCCCGGACCGGGGCACAAACCCGCGTCCCCTGCATCGGCAGGCAGAGCACTGAACCACTCTGCGCCACGAGGGAAGCCCTTATCTCTCACTCTTACTCAACTCCTAAATAACTAAGAGAATATGCTCACAAATGGTAAGCATGTTTTGGATGTTCGATGTGTGTTTGTGGGAAAGAACAAAAAAAAAACTGCCTCAATTAGGTCAAATATCATACAAGAGATGAATGAGATTAGAGATGGGATTGGGATTTGTGTTAGTTACTCAATAGCTAACCAATCACAGATATGACAGTGTAGTGCAATATGCAAATATACTTTTAAACAACTTCTCTTAAGTTATCTACTGTCTGTAAAGACAATCACACTCAACTGCTCTGCACTTAACCCCAGAGCTTCTGAGTTAGAATCTGTTAGAAATAGGTACACGTTTCATTGCTTTGGCAACATTTACATGGCTCTGCATCAGGCAATATAACTGCTAAATCACACTCTGGGAATTCAGGAAAGGCTAGTGTCCAGTTCTGGTCGTTCTACCACCCAACTGTGATCTAGGGTAAATTCCTGATAAAAAAAAAAAAAAAGAAAA
>NW_021703445.1:0-1002 GCF_005190385.1 Monodon monoceros | reverse complement strand
TACACTCCTGCCTGGTTCCCAGCCCCTAGCTGATGTGGGCACTCTGGTGAGAGTCTGATCCTGGCTGGGTACCTTACCCTTCTGTGAGGTGGGCCCTCTGATGTGAGGTCACTCCTGCCTGGTTGGCTCACGTCACCTTGGCGAGGTGGAGCCTCTGTTGGCCACTGAAGCATGCTGGTAGACTCATACCCTCTTTAATGAGGGCCCTGGAAAAATCGCATATGCCCTTTTGATCAAGGGCATCATTGTCGAGGTTCTGCCTTTTTTACTATGCTTTGAAAGGACTTCCCGTTTACCTCCTGAAATCGTATTCCTGGAATTCTACCCCGCTTTCAAGTCCTCATCACAGCCTTACTTCAGATATTTTTGGACGATAGCTGTCATTTATAACTCTGCAGATTTGTGAATGGCAGTGGCCCTGAGCTCCTTTCTTCAACTCGCTTTCTTGTGAGCTGGCCGCAAAACCGCAGGATTGCTTCAGGCCCTAATCTGGTTCCGGCGCGGCATGCTGAGTCTTTGGCTATTTCCTCTTCCTGGTGGGAAATGAGCGTGAAATTTGCCAATGCAGACACCTACAGCTAGTCTCTCATTGGTTCTCCCTATTCCTGTTCATCTAGCACAGAAATTGCAAACTGTGCCAAACAGGAGGTTAAAGGCACTGACTCTCCAAGTGGGGAGAGTGTTAGTTAAGCGTCTGGAATGGTGAACCCGAGTATAAAGGGACGAAAACTGAGATGCATTTGAAAACGTTTCCCAATCACATGGTGGACCATACTCTGGGTTTCCCATGCATGTTTTAGCTGAAGGAAGAATCCCTTAAACTTGGAGAGTTGGGACCCATGGAATGGGTACCATGCAGTATGATTTCAAAGGGTCTGCATTTGTTCACCGAACGTCACCAATGCTATCAGCCCGAAGTGTCCGGCCTTATGTCTCACCAAGCTCTAGGTGTAGATGTGGTAAATCCAGGTTGCATCACAAGCCCTGAATGAATTATTTAAG
>NW_021703444.1:0-1048 GCF_005190385.1 Monodon monoceros | reverse complement strand
CATTCTTGCCTGGCTGGCACACCCCGCCTTGGCGACGTCGGCCCTCTAGTGGCAGTTGGTGCCTGCTGGGAGCCTCCTCCCCTCGGTGATGAGGCCCCCTGGCATCAGGCCCTAACTGCTGGTTTCCCACATTTTCTGATACGCGCTAAGTGGTGCAAGGGCACTCCTGCCAGGTTCCCATCCCCATGGGCATGTGGGCCTTTTGCTCTAAGGTCCCAACACCTGTATTGTTCACCGTTTCATGATGTTGGCTCTCTGGTGTTAGTTCACTCAGGCCTAGATCCCATAGACTCTGTGCTCTGAGCCGCCTGCTGAGAGGTTCCTACTGCTGGATTCCTTACCTTTTCCATTCTTTGGGTCCTGTGTTTTCACGCTCCTCCTTCCTAACTCACTCCCAGCCCCTTTGTGATGTAGGTCCTCTGGTTTGAGGCCACCTGTGCCGGTTTCCTCACCTTTATTGATGTGGCCCCACTGGTGTGAGGACACTCCTGCCTGGTTCCCGTCCCCTTGGTGATGGGGGCCCTCTGGTGAGAGTCTGATCCTGGCTGGATTCCTCACACTTCTGGGAGGTGGGCCCTCTGCTGTGAGGTCACTCCTGCCTGGCTGTCACACGTCACCTTGGCGATGTGCGCCCTCAGTTGGGAGTTGGCGCCTGCTTGGAGTCTCCTCCCCTCGGTAATGAGGACCCTCTGGCGTCAGGCCCTAACTCATGGGCTCCCAAAATTTTCTGATGTGCGGCCTGTCGTGCGAGTACACTCCTGCCAGGGTCCCATCCCCTTGGGGATGTGGGCTTTCTGCTCTGAGGTCCCAAAGGCTGGGTTGCTCACAGTGTCAGAATGTGGGCCGTCTACTGTGAGTTCACTCCGGCATGGATCCCATAGCCTCGGTGCTCTGGGCCACCTGCTTGGAGCTTCCAACTGCGGGGTTCCTCACCTTTTTTATTCTATGGGCCCTCTGTTTTGAGTCTCCTCCTGCATGCCTCACTCCCAGCCCTTTCGTGATGTGTGTCCCCTTGTTTGAGGCCACATGTGCTGTGTTCCTCACCTTT
>NW_021703443.1:908-1335 GCF_005190385.1 Monodon monoceros | reverse complement strand
CCCGTCCCCTAATCCTAACCCGTACGCTAACACTAACCAATGCCCTAACACGTACGCTCACCCTAAACCGTTGTCGTACCCTAAGCTGTACCCTAAACGTCTCCATCCCCTAACCCTAACCCTATCCCTAACCCTAACCCTTACCCAAAGCCTTACCATCACCCGTACCCTAATCCTAACCCGTACGCTAACACTAACCCGTACCCTAACATGTACGCTCACCCTAAACCATTGTAGAAACCTAACCTGTACCCTAAACCGTCCCCGCCCCTAACCCTAACCCCATGCCTAACCCTTACCCGAAGCCTTACCCTCACCCGTCCCCTAATCCTAAACCGTATGCTAACACTAACCCGTACGCTAACACGTACGCTCACCCGAAATTATTGTCGTACCCTAACCTGTACCCTAAACCGTCCCCGTCCCC
>NW_021703443.1:527-808 GCF_005190385.1 Monodon monoceros | reverse complement strand
TACCATAACCTGTACCCTAAACCGTCCCCGTCCCCGTCACATAACCCTAACCCTAACACTAACACGAACCCTTACCCGAAGCCTTACCCTCAGCAGTCCCCTAATCCTAACCCGTACGCTAACACTAAACAATACCCTAACACGTACGCTCACCCTAAACCGTTGTCGTACCCTAAACTGTACCCTAAACCGTCCCCGTCCCCTTCACATAACCCTAACCCTAACCCTAACCCTAACCCTAACCCTAACCCTAACCCTAACCCTAACCCTAAACCTTACCC
>NW_021703443.1:0-427 GCF_005190385.1 Monodon monoceros | reverse complement strand
CCCGTCCCCTAATCCTAACCCGTACGCTAACACTAACCAATGCCCTAACACGTACGCTCACCCTAAACCGTTGTCGTACCCTAAGCTGTACCCTAAACGTCTCCATCCCCTAACCCTAACCCTATCCCTAACCCTAACCCTTACCCAAAGCCTTACCATCACCCGTACCCTAATCCTAACCCGTACGCTAACACTAACCCGTACCCTAACATGTACGCTCACCCTAAACCATTGTAGAAACCTAACCTGTACCCTAAACCGTCCCCGCCCCTAACCCTAACCCCATGCCTAACCCTTACCCGAAGCCTTACCCTCACCCGTCCCCTAATCCTAAACCGTATGCTAACACTAACCCGTACGCTAACACGTACGCTCACCCGAAATTATTGTCGTACCCTAACCTGTACCCTAAACCGTCCCCGTCCCC
>NW_021703442.1:0-7990 GCF_005190385.1 Monodon monoceros | reverse complement strand
ATTTTGGATCATCTTTACTATCATTATTCTGAATTCTTCTTCAGGTACACTGCCTATTTCCTCTTCATTTGTTAGGTCTGGTGGCTTTTTATCTTGCTCCTTCATCTGCTGTGTGTTTTTCTGTCTTCTCATTTTGCTTATCTTACTGTGTTTGGGGTCTCCTTCTTGCAGGCTGCAGGTTCATAGTTCCCATTGTTTTTAGTGTCTGTCCCCAGTGGCTAATTTTGGTCAGTTGGTTGTGTAGGCTTCCTGGTGGAGGGGACTAGTGCCTGTGTTCTGGTGGATGAGGCTGGATCTTGTCTTTCTGGTGGGCAGGTCCACGTCTGGTGGTGTGTTTTGGGTTGTCTGTGGACATATTATGATTTGGGGCAGCCTCTCTGCTAATGGGTGAGGTTGTGTTCCTGTCTTGCTAGTTGTTTGGCATAGGATGTCCAGCACTGTATCTTGCTGGTCATTGAGTGAAGCGGGGTGCTGGTGTTGAGATGGAGATCTCTGGGAGATTTTCACCATTTGATATTATGTGGAGCTGGGAGGTCTCTTGTGTACCAGTGTCCTGAAGTTGGCTCTCCCAACTCAGAGGCACAACACTGACTCCTGGCTGCAGCTTCAAGAGCCTTTCATCCACATGGCTCAGAATAAAAGGGAGAAAAAGTAGAAAGAAAGAATTAGTAGAAGTAGAAAGGAAGGAGGGAGGGAGGGAGGGAGGAAGGAATGAATGAAGGAGGGAAGGAAGGAAAAAAGAAAGAAAGAAGATAAAGTAAAATAAAATAAAGAGAAAATATAATAAAGTTATTAAAATAAAAAAATTATTAAGAGAAAAAAAACTGACGGATAGAACCCTAGGACAAATGGTGGAAGCAAAGCTATACAGACAAAATCTCACACAGAAGCATACACATACACACTCACAAAAAGAGCAAAAGGGGATAAAATCATAAATCTTGCTCTCAAAGTCTACCTCCTCAATTTGGGATGATTCATTGTCTAAAGGAGGGAAGGAAGGAAAGGAAGAATGAATATAAAATAAAATAAAATAAAGTTATTAAAATAAAAAGTAATTATTCAGAAAAAAATTAAAAACAAAAAAAGGACAGATAGAACCCTCGGACAAATGGTGAAAGCAAAGCTATACAGACAAAATCTCATACAGAAGCATACACATACACACCCACAAGAATTGGAAAAGGGGAAAAAATCATAAATCTTGCTCTAAAAGTCCACCTCCTTAATTTGGGATGATTTGTTGTCTATTCATGTATTCCACAGATGCAGGGTATATCAAGTTGATTGTGGAGCTTTTATCCGCTGCTTCTGAGGCTGCTGGGAGAGATTTCCCTTTCTCTTCTTTGTTCTTACAGCTCCCAGGGCTCAGCTTTGGATTTGGCCCTGCATCCTCATGTAGGTCGCCGGAGGGCCTCTGTTCTTCGCTCAGATAGGACGGGGTTAAAGGAGCCGCTGATTTGGGGGCTCTGACTCACTCAGGCTGGGGGTAGGGAGGGGCACGGAGTGTGGGGTGTGCCTGCGGCAGCAGAGGCCGGCATGACCTTGCGCCCGCCTGAGGCACGCCGTGCGTTCTCCTGGGGGATCATGGGACCCTGGCAGTGGTGGGCTGCACAGGCTCCCCAGAAGGGGGGTGTGGATCGTGACCTGTGCTCGCAAACAGGCTTGTTGGCGGCAGCAGCAGCCTTAGTATCTCATGCCTGTCTCTGGGGTCTGTGCTTTTAGCCACGGCTTGCACCCGTCTCTGGAGCTCCTTTAAGCAGCGTTCTTAATCCGCTCTCCTCACGCCCCCGTAAACAAAGAGGCAAGAAAAAGTCTCATGCCTCTTCGGTAGGTCCAGACTTTTCCCCGGTCTCCCTCCCAGCCAGCCGTGGCACACTAACCCCCTGCAGGCTGTGTTCATGCCGCCCACCCCAGCGGGGGAGCAGAGAAGCCTCTTGGGCTGGTGAGTGCCGCTCGGCACCAATCCTCTGTGTGGGAATCTCTCTGCTTTGCCCCCCACACCCCTGTGGCTGTGTTCTCCTCCGCGGCTCCAAAGATTTCCCCCTTCACCACCCGCAGTCTCCACCCGTGAAGGGGCTTCCTAGTGTGTGGAAACCTTTCCTCCTTCACAGCTCCCTCCCACTGGTGTAGGTCTCGTCCCTATTCTTTTGTCTCTGTTGTTTCTTTTTTCTTTTGCCCTACCCAGTTACATGGGGGGGTTTCTTGCCTTTTGGGAGATCTGAGGTCTTCTGCCAGTGTAGGAGTTGTTCCACGTGTAGATGTATTTCTGGTGTATCTGTGGGGAGGAAGGTGATCTCCACGTCTTACTCTTCCGCCCTCTTCCAGGAAGTAGCACTATAGAATTTAAAGAATCTTCCGTTTAATTAAAAAATATTAAAAAAATGTCCCAGTAACATGCATACACAATTTATATGCAATATTGATATATATGTAGGTTATTATTTTAGGGAATAGAAGGTACAGACGTTAATCAAAGCTGCTTTAGTTACTTAAAAGCCACAGACGTTAAAGTGTCTATGACTAGCAACAATGGATTGGTGACAATGACAATTATTTATATAAACTGTAAACTTTTGGGGGGTATGAATAAAAATAATAATGTATAAAAAAAGAAATTTTTTTTAAATTTCCCAGAAATTTAAAATTCTTATAACTAAATAATATGAGTTACTAGATTGAAGGGACCCACAAATGTCCAGTACAACAGATAAAAATAAGCCCACAAAGGCATATCATCATGAAATTGCATAACACTGGGTACAAATAGAGGATGTTGTAAAGTTCTAGAGAGGAAAAATATGCTTCATCTAGAATCAGTATCATAATAAACTTGTCAATAACAACACTGGGGAATGAAAAACAATTTAGCAATGTCTTAAAAATTCTGAGGGACAATTATTTCCAACTTGAAACTCTACTCCAGATAACTGCTCAATTAAGTGTGAAGGCAGAATAAAATATTTTTCAGACATTAAAGAATAGAAATAATTAAATAAATACTTTCTACAGACCCTTTATTAGGAAGCTACTAAAGGATGAACTCCACCAAAACAAGAAAGGAAACCAAGAAGGAAGATATAGGATCCAGAAAAAGGGGAAGCCAATACAAGAGAGAGCAAGCAGAGTCCTTGGGATGGCAGTGAAGGGAAATCACAATGTAAGATCTGTACAGCAGGCCCAGGAAGCAACTAATCTACATTGAAGTGGGATAGAACTCTGTGAGAGAGACTGTTTCCAGAAGATGAAACTGATTACTTAATGTTTCTGAACATATTTAAAGATTTATACAACTGGGAGAGAGTGGGGATGAATTAGCACACTAAGCAAGCCAAATAAAGCAAAGAAGAAGAGAACATTAACTTCTAGAAAAACAAAAAGTTGTACATGGAAAGAAAGCATATAGTCTAATACATGGCTTATTGTGAATGTTTACTTGTTCATGATCATGTACTCACTGAATATTGGTAGAATCAGGGGACAGGAAGTGTGTATATATGTACTGTGAGGGTGCAGGTTAAGATAGTAATATCCTCACTTCCCATAGTGAAAAGTCAGGAGATAATGTCTAGATTTTAAAATCAAGAATTAGCAATATAAAAAATGTTATTTAGAGATATGGAGATAAATACCAAAAGAATTAGCTGAAGAGGTAGAAATGGTTGCCCCTGAGGAATGTGAAATGAAAGAACAGGAAACTGATCTTTTTCTGAACAAGCCTTGTTGTTTAGCTCTTTAAGCTCTTTAAATTTTGTTCATAAGTTCATGTCACTTTGATAAAAAATAAAAACTAAATTTGAATATGATTTGATCCCTGGGATAGAGATTCTGTAAAGCTGCTTAAAGTCAAAGTCATTGAAGAATTCAGTGGTAAAATCTATAGCAGGAGACAGTCTACTGTCTCCACCAGGGTTCAAGCTCTCTACTAAAAATAGAGACTATCAGATCCCAAAACCCACCACATTCCACTAATCTCTGACTTTCTAGACCAGCCCCAGGTAACTGTACTTTACACCAAGATATGCTTGTTGAGAGACATAAATCTAGTTCATATTTAAGGGGGCAATGAGTAAAACAGCCTTATGGCTGAGATTCCACAAGGAATACAGAGTATTCCCTTTACATCTAAGTAATACACATTCTATTTTTCTAAAACTTAATGAATACCATTTCCCTATACCTGCACTATCCACATGGCTGATATCTAGGTATTTATTAATTCCTGAGACCCAGATCAGCCTAATCACATATTCACATTCACACATATTTATTGAGTGCCTATTATGTGCCAGGAGCAATCCTAGGCAGTAAGAGCACAAAGATATTGACAGAGACCTTGCTCTTAAAGGTCTTCATGTCTAGTAGGGAGTTTCAAGCATAAAAAGTACACATAAGATGAACATAGATGCAAAAATCCTCAACAAAACACTAGCAAATTGAATCCAACAATATATTAAAAGAATTATACACCATAACCAAGTGAGATTTATCCAAGGTATGCAAAACTAAATCAACATTTGAAAAATCACTGAATGTAATCCATCACATCCACAGCTAAAAAGAAAAATCACATGATCATATCCATAGATGCAGAAAATTCATTTGATTAAATCCAACACCCATTCATGATTTAAAAAAAAACACAAAAACCTCAGTAAACTAGGAATAAAGGGGAACTTCTTCAATTTGATAAAGAATATCTACAAGAAACCTACTGCTAACATCATACATATGGTGAGGTGTTTGAAGATTTCCCACTAAACTCAAGAACAAGGCAAGAATGTCCATTCTCCCAAATCTTTTCAACGTTGTACTGGAAGACCTAGGTAATGCAATAACACAGGAAAAGGAAATTTAAAGTATACATATTGAGAAGGAAGAAATAAAATTTTATTTGCAGATGACATGATCATCTATGTAAAAAATTAGAAAGAATCAACAACAACAAAAATCTCCTGGAATAGAAATAGACCCCTATAAATATAGGCAGCTGATCTTTGACAAAGAAGCAAAGATACTCTTTTCAACAAATGGTGCTAGGACCATTGGACATCCATATGCAAAAAAAAAAAATGAACTTAGACACAGACCTCACACCCTTCACAAAAATCAACTCAAAATTGATCATAGTCTTAAATGTAAAACACAGAACTATAAAACTCTGTAGTATAAATGCCTGACAATAAGCTTTTGATTGTTGAGGCATCCATTTCAAAAGACATCCATCCTGAATGAACGTATCGCCACTATATGACATAGCTACTAGCAAAACAACCAAATAAGGAATTAGGCTGCCTCCACCCATGAGGATCCCTCTTTCAGAAAGTCCTGGGGAAACTAGATAACTGACAGCTTCAATAACTCCACTTCTCCCTTCTTGCACCCTAATTCCTGTTCTTATGCCTTGAACTAGCCAGTAAAGAGTGAACTGCAAAAACCTAGACACCCCACCCTCGGACCCTAATAAAAGCAGAGCCCCAGGTTTTCTCTCTTTCTCTCTTTCTCTCTCTCCTCTGCTCCCTACCATGACCTCACTCTGTGGCCCTCGGGCATGCCATGTAACCTCCAGAACCTGTGACTAATAAATCTTGTTCCTTAAAGTTCCCTGATAGTTTTTGCTGAAGTGCATCCTGTGGTCATAATAAGAACCACAAGTGGAGGTCCAGCCACAACATAAGCCCCACTGGAGGAAATGTCTGTTGGGGCTTGTTAAGAGTAATATGGGCCCAGGTTTGTGCCTCAGGAATTCCTAGCCAAGAGCATCACCATCAGTAGTCTGGGACCAATACAACAAATTCCTAGAAGACAACATAGGAGAAAACAAAATGATCTTGGGTATGGTGATGACATTTGAGATAAAACATAGAAGGCATGATGCATGAAAGAACTAATTGATAAGCTGCTTTTCATTAAAATTTAAAACCCCTGCTCTGCAAAAGACAATGTCAAGAAAATGAAAAGTCAAGCCACAGACTGGGAGAAGATATTTGCAAAAGATAGATCTGATAAAGAGCTGTTATCCATAATACACAAAGAACTCTTCAAATTCAATAATAAGAAAACAACTAACCTGATAAACAAATGAACCAAAGACCTTAACAGACACCTCACCAAAGATTACAAACAAGCATATGAAAAGATGCTCCAGTCTTCTTTCCTAACAAGTAAAAAGCTGAACAGACTGAAAAATCAACAACTCCTCTTGGATCCATAAGAGAGGGGAGAGGACAAAAGGCAAACCACTGTCTCCAGATTAAAGAGACAGGCAAGTACAGGGAATCAAAGCTTATCAGGGCAAAGACTCAAGAGGTAAAGCTGCATCAGGAACCAGTGTCAGAGTAGGAAAACCTGAACTGTAATTAACAAATTGCTGAAGACTCAGTGTGGACAAACATAAGAGTTAAAAAATCCAAAGGCACCCAATCATAAGGGGCCCCACAGTATCATGAGATTTACTTTCAGGAGCTTGATCAGGCTCCCACAGTAAATATCAAAGAAAACTCCCCTCATATTTCTATCAGGGGAAGGGAGAAAGAAACTATCTTGAAATACACCAGCGTACTCAGTTCTTCTTAACAAAGCCTGCAGGGGAAATTAGTTAACCAGTGCCTAATATACTGGGGTATTACCAGAGACTAACTGACTTGAGGGAAGGAAACTACCCAACGCCAGCCCACCTTAGCCATCCTGTTTCACCTAGGAGGAAGATAAAACTGAGAAGTGTGTGAAGTTCAGAGTCCAGAGGCAGAGGCTCACTAAAGAGTGAGACCTAATCATAGGGCTATCAAATGCGTCCCCTGCACTTCCACCACATTAGTAAGGCCAACTTACAGCAGTCACTCAGTGCATCATGTCTGCTACCAAGAAAAAAATACAAGTCATACCAAAAGGCAAAAAATACAATTTGAAGAGATAAAGCAAGCGTCAGAACCAGACACAGCCGGTATTTTGGAATTATCAGACTGGGATATTTTTTAATTTAATTTTTTTATACAGCAGGTTCTTATTAATAATCTATTTTATACATAGTGCTGTATATATGTCAATCCAAATCTCCCAATTCATCTGAGCACCCCCCACCCACTTTCCCCCCTTGGTGTCCATATGTTTGTTCTCTACATTTGTGTCTCTATTTCTGCCTTGAAAACCGGTTCATCTGTACCATTTTTCTAGATTCCACATATATGCGTTAATATAAAATATTTGTTTTTCTCCTTCTGACTTACTTCACTATGTATGACAGTCTCTAGGTCCATCCACGTCTCTACAAATGACCCAATTTCATTCCTTTTTATGCTTGAGTAATATTCCATTGTATATATGTACCATATCTTCTTTACCCATTCCTCTGTTGATGGACATTTAGGTTGCTTCCATGACCTGGTTATTGTAAATAGTGCTGCAATGAACACTGGGTTGCATGTGTCTTTTTGAATTATGGTTTTCTCTGGGTATATGCCCAGTAGTGGGATTGCTGGATCATATGGTAATTCTATTTTTAGTTTTTTAAGGAACCTCCAGACTGTTCTCCATAGTGGCTGTATCAATTTACATTCCCACCAACAGTGCAAGAGGGTTCCCTTTTATCCACAAACTCTCTGGCATTGGTTGTTTGTAGATTTTCAAATGATGCCCATTCTAACCAGTGTGAGGTGATACCTCATTGCAGTTTTGATTTGCATTTCTCTAATAATTAGTGATGTTGAGCAGCTTTTCATGTGCCTCTTGACCATCTGTATGTGCTCTTTGGAGAAATGTCTATTTAGGTTCTCTGTCCGTTTTTGGATTGGATTTTTTTTTTAATATTGAGCTGCATGACCTGTTTGTATATATTGGAGATTAATCTTTTGTCCTTTGATTCGTTTTCAAATATATTCTCTCATTCTGATGGTTGCCTTTTCGCCTTGTTTATAGTTTCCTTTGCTGTGCAAAAGCATTTAAGTTTCATTAGGTCCCATTTATTTTTGTTTTTATTTCCATTACTCTAGGA
>NW_021703441.1:0-9743 GCF_005190385.1 Monodon monoceros | reverse complement strand
CCAGGGAAGTCCCTTACATAATTTTTCTTTTGTGCTTTTTTTTTTTCCTTCGGTATTTGTTTACTTTCTGATATTTTAAGATTATCCTGCTTCACATATTTACCGTCTCAGCCCTAGTATCAGCCCTTTCTTCACAGAGCCCTTGTTCCTTTTATTAGAGAATGATATTAAAAGTGTACTTGTGGTAGCTAAATTTGCTCAGCTGACAATGCTTGGAAGTATATGCACGTATCCCAGCCTATGCATTATACACATAATTATAAAAATTTCCATGTGGAGCTATGTGTATCTCTGTCAGGCTAAAGATAGTTCATACTGATGTCTCCAACCTGATCTGTTATGACATGGATATTGTAACCTTCTCCCTTTGTTTGTCTGTGACTTCCCACTCCAGTGGTAAGAAACCTGGCTTCCACCATTTGTCATTTATTAAATTCAGTGCTTGTTCCATTCGATGACTGATACAGTAATTTCAGTACTGTTAGCTACTACCCACCATGGGAAAGAACTTTGAGTCCACTGTGTATGTATGGCACATTTTGCCTTTGGTCTACAGATTCTGTTCATTTCCAAAGTTCATTTAGGTTAGCCTATTTTGTCCCACCACCAACAGTGAGTTTTTTCATACATTTCTAAATCAGTTAGATTCTTTGTTACATTGTGTATTCCAGCCTTTGACACTTCCATATCCTAAGTAACTAAATTTGAATAGATTATAATTTACTCATTGGGTTGTAAAAATGTGTGGATGTAGACAAATGCATGGTGGCAGGTATTCATAGCTCTAAAGTATCATATGAACTGTTTCAACCACATGTTCCATAAACTGTTTCCAAAACATGTCTGTTTTGCCTTTTCTAGAATATCATATAAATGAGGTTACAGTGTGTAGCACTTCAGACTGGATTCTTTCACTTAGCAATGTAAGTGTTAGATTCATCTTTTTTTTTTTTTTTTTTTTTTAACATGGGTTGAAGGTCCATTCCTTTATATCTCTGAATACTATTGCATGGCATGTATATGAGAGGAAGAATAATTTTCCCTCTTCTCTGTTCTTCATCGAGATCCCCCTTGTAATGAAAGGGAGATGAACTGGAGAAAAATAATCGGAAGTTTAATTTATACCATGCATACCTACTTGTATACTTGAAAGATACCCAGGAAAACTGAGTCACTCCCTTGAAATGGCCCAAGCCATTACCTTAAGTGCCGTCTTCAGCTGAGATCAAAAGAAAGATTTTAGGGAATGAAGGAAGCCATTTAAGGGAGGTTATTAGGCAAAGCACAGTAAACAAGGGTATGGGTGTTACGCAGATTTACATCCAGGCCTCTTTCACTGACAAGATTGCGTTAATACTTAGTCATCATTCAATTCCTGGTCCAGAGAGGGACACACCCTTAAAAATGGAGATATCCTTAACAAATGTAAAGTTACTTTATAAAAGGACATTTTCTACTTGGTTTTCAAAGATTTTCCTGGGTTGGCTGTTTTTTAAATTAATCAGCCCCAAATAATCCTTTTGTCAAAGGGACATATTTTGGGGTGGTGTGTTCTCCCCTTGGCATGTTTGTGCCATAATTTGCTTATGAATTCATCTACAGAAGGACATCCTGATATCTTTACTTTTTTAGCTCGTGAGCTCTCGAGCACAGGCTCAGTAGTTGTGGCGCATGGGCTTAGTTGCTGCGTGGCATGTGGGATCTTCCTGGATCAGGGATCAAACCCGTGTCCCCTGCATCGGCAGGCAGATTCTTAACCACTGCGCCACCAGGGAAGTCCAAATGATAGCTTGTGTTTGAACACAGTTTTTCAAAGCAGTTGTCTAAATACAAGAGGTGTGCTTCTTGGATCCTAAGGGGTAGTCTGTTTAGATTTGGAAAAAACTGCCCAACTGTCTTCCAAAGTTGGTTGTACATGCATTCCACCAGCATCGTGAGTATACTCGTGTCTGCTCATTTAGTATCTGTATATCTTCTTTGTCCAGGTGTGTGTTTCAATCTTTACCAAATCTTAATGGGCTTGTTTGGTATAATTTGAGTACAAATCCTTTATCAGATATGTGTTCATAAAAATTCGCAGTAAAATAGAAGTAGAAGGGAGTTTTCTCAAGTTGATAACAAAAATCTACAAAAACTGTAACTTCACATTATGCTTAATGGTAAGAAACATGAAACTTTCCCACTAAGCTCAGTTAAAATTCAAGGATGTGGGCTTCATATCCTCATGCTGTCCTTTACCTGGTCCACAAGTTGAGAGCAAAGAGTTCAGTACAGAGCTGACGTATGAGAGCACAGGCTCCGGACGCGCAGGCTCAGCGGCCATGGCTCACGGGCCCAGCCGCTCCGCGGCACGTGGGATCCTCCCGGACCGGGGCATGAACCTGCATCCCCTGCATCGGCAGGTGAACTCTCAACCACTGCGCCACCAGGGAAGCCCGCATTTGTCTTTTTGAAGTCTGGTTTTCTGCAGATGTATGCCCAGAAGCAGGACTGCTGGATGATACGGTAGCTCTATTTTTACTTTTTAAAGGCTTCTCCATACTGTGCTTTATAGTGGCTGTTACCAGCTTACATCTCACCAACAGCATAGGAGGGTTCCCTCTTCTCCATGTCCTCTCCAGCATTTACGGTTTGTAAACTTTTTGATGATGGCCGTTCTGACTGTGCAAGGTGATACCTTGTTGTAGTTTTGATTTGCATGTGTCTAATAATTTGAGATGTTGAGCATCTTTGCATGTGGTTTTTTTAAACACTGTGAGAAAAATTTACAGTTGACATTGGCTTTTTGAAAGTCTGACTGTTTTGAATTTTTGTTTGATAACTACCACAGGACATTTGTTAAGAGCAGGTGTCATTTACACCCTGGCAGTCCTTGTGAATATTAAGTGCCCATAAGCACATGTTTTAAAGTTGCTGTTGTGGAAATGGATACAAGCAGTAGGATTTCCTCCATGCCCCTCTCTGGTTACTTGGGTAACCACAGCCACTGTGAAAGACAGGCTCCTGGATTGTAAATTAGTGTGGACCGTGCCAGAACAAACACCCAAAATCTTGTGCTTTGTTACTTCATGTTTTTTTTAAATTTAATTTCTCTTTTTTTATTGGAGTAAAGTTGATTTAAAATATTGTTTGTGGTAGGCATACAGAATCTTGTTCAGTTATGTATATTCATATGTCTGTTCATCTTCAGGTACTTTTCCCATATAGGTTATTAGAGAGTGTTGAATAGACTTCCCTTTGTTTTATAGTAGGTCCTTTTTGATTATCTGTTTTACATGTATTAGTGTGTAAATGTTTTTCCCAACCTCTTGATTTATTCCTTCCCCTCACCTTTCTCATTGGGTAACCATAAGTTTGTTTTCTAGGTCTGTGAGTCTGTTTCTCTCTCTTTTATTTTATTTTTTTGGCTGCACTGCAAGGCATGCGGGATATTAGTTCTCCCAACACCAGGGATCGAACCCACGCCCCCTGCAGTGGAAGCATGGATTCTTAACCACTGGACCACCAGGAAAGTTCCTGTTTCTCTCCCGTAAATTAGTTCATTGGTATCAGTTTTTAAATTTCACCAATAAGTGGTATCGTATGATATTTGACTTTCTCTGTCTGACTTACTTCACTTAGTATGATTATCTCTAGGTCCATCCATGTTGCTGCAAACAGCGTTCTTTCATCCTTTTTCATTTCTGAGTAATATTTCACTGTGAACATGTACCACTTCTTTATCCATCCATGTGCTGATGGATATTTGGGTTGCTTCCATGTCTTAGACGTTGTAAATTGTGCTGCAGTGCACATTGGGCGCATGTGTGTTTTCCAATTCTGGTTTTCTCTTGCTATATGCCTGGGGGTGGGATTGCTGGATCATATGGTAGCTATAATTTTACCTTGTAAAGCACCTCCATACTGTTATTTATAGTGGCTGTTACCACCTTAGATCCCAACAATAGTATAGGAGGGTTCTCTTTTTTCTACAGTCTCTCAAGCATTTATTGTTTGTAGAGTTTTTGATGATGGCTATTCTGACTCACGTGAAGTGATCCCCCATTGTAGTTTTGATATCCATGCTGCTAATAATACACGAATTAGAGCATCTTTTCAAGTGTTTTTCTTTTAAACAGTGTAAAATTTACCTATTGAAATAGGACATTGAAAGTCTGTTCCTTTTGAATTTTGTTTTGCTTACCTACCCCTGGACATTCCCTGATGGCAGGTGTCATTTACAGCCCTACGGTCCTTGTGAATGTTAAGTACCCATAAGCGTTGGTTTTAAAGTTGTCGTTGCAGGAAAGGGCAACCAGGCAGCGGAAGTTATTCATACTCATCTTGATTGCTAGGGAAAACAGAGCCTTAGTGGAACTCCTGTTCCTAGGTTGTAAATTACAGTGGAAAGTGCCAGGACAAATACCCAAAAGCTTGTGTCACGTTGCTTCTTGTTTAATTTAATTTTTATTTCTTATCAGAATAAATTTGATTACAATGTTGTGTTTGTTCTAGGTGTACAGAATCTGATTTATTCATACGTATACATGTATCTAATCAGGTTTAGATTCTTTGCCATGTTGGTCATTACAGAGCATTGAGTAGACCTCCCTTGGCATCCAGTAGGTCCTTCCTGATTATATATTTTATATGTATTATTAAATGTATGTTAACCTAACATCTTAATTTTTCCATTCCTTTCACCTTTTTCTAAGTCTGTATGGGTCTTTCTCTGTGGAAATATGTTCATGGGTATCAATTTTTAGATAACGCCAGTAAATGATAGCATCGAATATTTGTCTTTCTCCTTCTGACTTACTTTACGTAATATGATTATCTCTAGGCTCATCTGTGGTGCTGCAGAAGGCATTGTTTCATCTTTTCCATGGCTAATATTCCATTGTGTACATGGACCACATCTTTTTTGTCCGTTCATCTGTAGCTGGACATTTTGGTTGCATCCATGTCTGGCTATTGTAAATATCGCTGCAGTGCACGTTTGGGTGCCTGTGTCTTTCTGAATTCTGGTCTTCTTGGCTAATAGGCCCATTAGTGGTTCGGCAGGATCACATGGTAGCTCAACTGTTACCTTTAAAAGGCACCTTCATTGTGTTCTGATTAGTGGCTGTTACCAGTTTACATCCCAGCAACAGCATAGGAGGGTACCCACTCTCGGAAACTTATTCAGCATTTATTGTTTGCAGACATTTTTTCTGATGGCCATTCAGACTAGTGTAACGTGATACCTTTTTGTAGTTTAAATGTGCATGTCTCCAATAATTCTTGATGGTGAACATTTTTTCATGTTCTTTTTAAAAACAAAAACCAAAAAACAGTGTGAGCAAATTTACCTTTTGAAATTGTCTTCTCGAGAGTTTGCCCTGTTTTGAATATTAATGTCCATTCCTGACCGCAGGACATTTTTTGAGGGCAGGTGTCATTTAAAGCCCTGCATTCCCTGTGAATATTAAGTGACCATTAACACTGGGTTTAAAGCTGTTGTTGCGGGAAATGGCCACAAGGCGGCAGCATTTCTCCATTCCCAAATCTGTTTACTAGGGCAACAGAGCCCTTCCTGGAAGTCATGTTCCTCGGTTGTAAATTAGAAAGGAATGTGCCAGGAAAAAAACCCGTAAGTTTATGTCTCATTGCTTGTTGTTCGCTGTTTTAATTTTTTTAATTGGAGTAATGAGTAGAATACTGTTTGTTCTAGGTGTACACAATGTGGTTCATTTGTACATTATATATATCCATGTACACATCCACTTCCCATGTAAATTATTACAGAGTGTTCAGTAGACTTCCCTTGGTATATGGTCGGTCTTTTTTTTTTTTTTTTTGGTGGTACGTGGGCCTCTCACTGCTGCGGCCTCTCCCGTTGCGGAGCACAGGCTCCGGACACGCAGGCACAGCAGCCATGGCTCACGGGCCCAGCCGCTCCGCGGCATGTGGGATCTTCCCGGGACGGGGCATGAACCTGCGTCCCCTGCATCGGCAGGTGGACTCTCAACCACTGAGCCGCCAGGGAAGCCCTGGTCGGTCATTTTGATATATATATTTAATATGTATTTGTATAGGTATGGAAATCCTCAGCTTAATTTATCCATTCCTTCCACCTTTCCTTTTAGGTATGCATAGGTTGTTTTCTAAGTCTGGGAATGTCTTTCTCTGTGGAAATATGTTCATTTGTGTCAGTTGTTAGATAACACTTTTAAGATATCATAGGATATGTCTTTTGCTTTCTGACTTACCTCATTTTCTGTATTATCTCTAGGCTCATCTATGGAGCCTCAAAGAGCAGTGTTTCACTGTTTTCCATGGCTAATATTCCATTGTGTTCATGGACCACTTCTTCTTTATCCATTTATCTGTTGATGGACATTTTGGTTGCTTCCAGGTCTTGGCTATGGTACATGTTGCTGCAGTGCAGGATTGCCAGGCCGTTTCTTTTTGATTCTGGTCTACTCAGGTGATAGGCCCATCACTGGGCCTACCAGATCACATGGTAGCTCAATTTTTACCTTTAAACACACGTCCATTCTGTTCTCAGTACTGGCTGTTAGCAGCTTACATCCCACCAGCAGCTAGAGGGTACACAGTTCTCTAAAACCCCTTCAGCATTTGCACTTTGTAGACGTTTTCGCTGATGATCATTCTGACGGCTGTGAGGTGAACGTTTTTGTAGACTGGATTTGCATGGCTTTATTAATTCCTAATATTGAGGCATTTTTCCGTGCCCTTTTT
Source organism: Monodon monoceros (assembly GCF_005190385.1). NCBI lineage: Eukaryota > Metazoa > Chordata > Mammalia > Artiodactyla > Monodontidae > Monodon > Monodon monoceros. The sequence continues at coordinate 3,020 of NW_021703441.1, read as the reverse complement.
TTTTTAACAAAAAAAAAGAAAAAAAGAGAATACAAAGTGTGCGTAAAATATGCCTCTTGAAGTTTTCGTTTTGAAATATGCGCGTCTTTTGAGATTTTTGCTCGATTTACGACCCAAGGATTTGTTTAGAGCGCAGGTGTCATTTACAGGCCTGCAATTATTTTGAATATCAAGTTACCATTAGCACTGGGTTTAGAGCTGCTGTTGTGTGAAACGGCCACAAGGTGGCAGCAGTTCTCCTTGACCAAATCTGGTTACTAGGGCAATAGAGCCTCAATGGAAGTCGTGTTCTAGGTTGTAAATTAGAATGGAATGTGCCAGGAAAAAGCCCCTTAAGTTTATATCTCACTACTTCTTGCTCGATTTTTAAATTTAATTTTCATTTTTTATCACAGCAAGTGCGATTACAATGTTTTGCATGTTCTAGGTGTGCAAGATGTGGTTGTTTTACACATATACATATATCTATTGTTCTTTGGACCCTTTTCCCAATAGGTTATGACACAATGTTGAGTAGTCTTCTCTTGGTATTCCGTAGGTCTTTGGTGATTATATACTTCACCTGTGTTTTTATATCTCTGTTAACCCTGACATCCTAATGTATCCAATCCTCACACCTTTCCATTGGTGAACCATAAGTTTGTTTAGTGAATGTCTCATTGCCTGTCTCTGTGGAAATATCTTCACTGGCATCAATTTGTAGGTAACACCTGTAAGTGATATCATAGGATATGTGTCTTTTGCTTTCTGACTTACTACAAGTTGCGTGATTACTTCTAGACTCATCTACGGTGCTGTAAATGGCATTGTGTCATTTGTCTCCTTGGCTAATATTCCATGTGTACCTGTACCAGTTCTTCTTTGTCCACTCATCTGTTGATGGACTTTTTGGTTGCTTCCATGTCTTGCCTATTGTAATCCTGCTGCAATGCACATTTGCCTGACTGTGTCTTTCCAATTCTGTCTTCTTCGGTTATAGGCCCAGGAGTGGGCTTGCTGGATCATATGGTATCCAAATGTTTACCTTGTAAAGGCACCTCCATTCTGTTCTCATTAGTGGCTCTTACAAGCTTACGTCCCACCTAAAGTTGAGGGTATGCACTTCTCCACAACTCCTCCAGCGTTTATTTTTTGTAGTTTTTCTGATGATGTTTATTCTGACTGGTGTGAGCTGATATCTCCTTTTGGTTGGATTTGCATGCGTCTCAAAATCCCTTGAAATTCAGCTTTCAGGCATGTCCTATTTTTCTTCAAACTGTGAGTACAGCTTACCTCCTCAAATGGTTTTCTTGGAGTATGTGACACATTTCGAAATATTTTGGCCATTACCTCCCTGAAGACATTTTGAGGGTAGGTTTCATTTACAGCCCTCCAGTACTTGTGCATATGAAGTGACCCTCAGCACAGGTTTTAAAGCTGCTGTTGCCGGTAATGGCCATTGGGCGGCAGCATTTCTGCTTTCCCCACTCTGGTAACTAGGGAAACAGTCTTTCCAGCTAGTGGTGTTCCTCGGTTATACACTGGAGAGGAATGTTCCTGGATAAACCCCCAAAAGGTGATGTTGTCGTACCCTAACCTGTACCCTAAACCGTACCTGTTCCCCAACCCTAAACCGTACTCTAATCCTATCTCATACCCTAACCCGTTGTCGTACCCTAACCTGTACCCTAAACCGTACCCTAACCGTAACCCTAACCCATACCCTAATCCTAACCCGTAGACTAACACTAACCCGTACCCTAACACGTACCCTAATCCTAACCCGTTGTCGTACCCTAACCTGTACCCTAAACAGTACCTGTTCCCTAATTCTAACCCTAACCTTTACCCTAACACGTAGCCTAACCTGTACCCTAAACCGTACCTGTTCCCTAACCCTAACCCTAAATCTAACCCTAACCCTTACCCTAACCCATACCCTAATCCTAACCCGTACACTAACACTAACCCGTACCCTAACACGTACCCTAAATCTAACCCGTTGTCGTACCCTAACCTGTACCCTAAGTCGTACGTGTTCCCTAAACCTAACACTAACCCTAACCCTAAACCTTACCCTATCTCGTACCCTAATCCTAACCCGTATAATAACATTAACCTGTACCCTAACACGTACCCTAACCCTAATCCGTTGTCATACCCTAACCTATACCCTAAACCATACCTGTTCCCTAGCCCGTACCCTAACCCGTACCCTAATCCTAACCCATACAATAACACTAACCCGTACCTTGACACTCTAACCCTAACCTGTTTTCGTACCCTAACCTGTACCCTAAACTGTACCCGTTCCCTAACCCTAACCCTAAACTTAACCCTAACCATTACCCTAACTCGTAGCCTAATCCTGACCCATACCCTAACACTCACACAAATGTGAATACAGGTGTAATACATGTTTCAGAGGTTCTGTTAGTTCCTACTCACCCAACCCCGTTCCCTCAAATCCAGAATACAAGTAGACAGAAACTTCCGATTTCATCTAGTGACAAGTCAGGAAACTCTTAATCATTTTTCACAGCATTTTAACACCTAAATTCCAACACCATTGGATGTATGCAAGTTAAATTTTTCTGAATTATTTTCTGAGCTAAACCTAAATGCAGCAGTTTCTTTTTCTTAATGACCTAGGTAAATGGATGAAGCCTTACCCTGCTCTCTCACAAAATTTTTCACTGAACAGTGGCTGAAATTGAGCCCCATCCAAACCCAAACTTGAGGCCTCTACCCCCCGGCCCCTGTGCCTTCTGCTGCCCCCAGGGGTCCAGTCCATGGCTTACCTGTTTTTCCAACGAGTGTCTATTCCATGGCTTCCTGCTACTCTCTGTTAGCAGTGCCAATCCTGCTGTTCTTTCCTCCTAGGTTCACTTAGGACCACAGCCCCCTCTTTTTTGTACTGTCTCGAGCCCTCCCTTCTAGACTGCGCGCTGATGCTGGGGCTGGAACTCTGCAAACGTCACTGCCCGTTCGCCATCTGTCTCCCTGTTGGGCTCTGCCAGGAAGGGGTGCTAGATGGAGGC
>NW_021703440.1:0-6176 GCF_005190385.1 Monodon monoceros | reverse complement strand
CAGGTCAAGTGATGGTCACACGAATCGTCATGGTGTCCCTTTGCCCCAGTTATCTCTCTGGAGGTTGGAGTTGGAGGGCCTCCTCACTCGAGGTCAGTGTGCCCATGGAGCAAACCCTGCAACTTCAGGGCATGGTTGGGGGTTAGGATCACCACGGGGGGTCCTTTTCCCTTAGGAGGGAGGTGGCCTTTTGTGCTGCTGATTTTCAGGTTTTCAGATACCGCCAGTATCTTGGCCAGATGTGGCGGTGGGCCAAGCCCCTTGGTGACCGTAGTTTATCCTACCTGGATGGCATTCTTGCATTGTTCCATTTCAAGTGGTCCCAGGTTTTGCACTAATACTCCAATAGCGATTCACCGTTCACCAGGAATGTAAAGGTCAAAGGGTTTAGCTAAATTAGGGAGTTCCAGGGCAAGGGTCTGAATTGACTGCTCTTTCCATTCTTGAAAGGCCACTTCTGGATTCTATTCAAAAGGATCATCATCTTTTCCTTTCAGTGTTTCATATAGAGGCCCAGCTAGTAGACTGTAGTTAGGGATCCAGAAGCAGCAAACCCTGGCCTCTCCAAGAACCCCTAAGCTGTCTTCTAGTTTTAGAAATGGGTAAGGCTGTAAATTGTTTCTTCCCTTTCCTGGGATGGGCTTCTCCGACCTTCTGTGAGAATGAAGCCCAGGCAGGTCACCGTAGTCTGTGATATTTGAGCTTTTTCTTGGACAACTTGTATCCTTTATTGGCTTGGTAGTTCAGAGGTCTCCTTAGTAGGGCTGGTGATCAGAATGTCGTCTGCATATTGAAGGAGTGTTTCCTTTTCCAGAGGTAGAACTTTTAGGTCTTTAGCTGAGCTTTCCCCAAAGATGGTGTGGGAATTTTTGAACCCTTGGGGCAACACGGTCCGGAAGTATTGTTTTAGTTGTATGTTGAGTCCTGCCACTCACAAGCCAAAATTTCTTGTGACTCTGGGACTAATAGAATACAAAAGAAGGCATCATTGAAGACTAATACAGAATACCATGTCCTGGTGGTTGGTAGAATGACCAGCAGGGTGTAGGATTTAGGAACTACTGGAGGTATATCCTCGGTGGCTTCACTGACTGTCCTGACATCCTTTACCAGGACTCCAGCAGCCCATGGGGCTCTCAAGGTCAGGCCAATCCCAGTATATGGAGCTCACCTGGACAGGTACCCCACCCCCACCCCAGCCCACGGGGCTCTCGTGTTCAGGCCCCTCCCAGGATATGGGGTTCCCTGGGCAGGTTCCCCTGCAGCCCATGGGGCTCTCATGGTCAGGCCCCTCCCAGGATACAGAACTACCCTTGCAGGTACCGTGGCAGGGCTGGGCACACAGGAACCGTGCACATCGCCCTCATTGCAGAGCACTCCCAGCTCACCTGTCACTCAGATCTGACACAGAGCACCTCAGAGCAGGACTTGAACTAACAAACAGCAGCTCCGACAGGTCTGTGACCCTGGGCATCACTCTGTGTGGCCTCCCTCCACCTGGTCTTCCAGAGACTTCCACTGCACCCGGGGCACCAGGCCTCTGTCTCCACCCACCACCCACCCCTCCTCTCCCTGACTCCTGGGTTCCTCTCATTAGGAGAGGGTTTTCTTGAAGTTGTCTCCCACTCATGGGCCAGATAATATAACTAGAAAACAAGCCAGAGCTGCAGCCCCTTGTCTATCCTGACTCTCAGGAGCCCACACCTGTTCCTTGGACCTGGCCGATTCAGCAAGTTCCAGTTCTGCAACTGTGAGCCCCTGGGGGGTGATTATTGGCTGGCCTGGGAAGCCTGACCGTGCCGGCCAGCCCTCCCCAGGTGTGCCTGGGTTGAGATCAATATAAACACCGCTCCAGGCAGCAAGAGCCCCTGCAGCTGTGCCTGACGCCATTTTCTCTGCCCTGTCAGCAGTCTCGGGGCTGGACTGGTGGGAGGGCGTGAGAGGCCAAGGCTTTGTGGATGGCCCAGTGTGAGTGGGGCTCTGCTGGACTTTCTGCAGCAGTTGCCAAGATGCCACCTGCTAAAGAAGAGGATGTGTCACCCATACCTGCCGCTGGAATTTCTCCCTGGGCAGAGGTGAGTGAGGAAGAAAGCAGTGGGGGCCGGGACAGCAGGGGTATCTCAGGCAGGGAAATGGAAAGCTTCCAGAAGAGCACCCAGGGCCAGGACCATCCTGGCTGGCCTGCAGGCACCAAGTCGGCTGGCATGCTGTCGCTCATGTGGCTCCATGGTCCTTCCTCTAGGCTTTCAAGTCCTTGTACATATTCAGGTGCTTTACCTGGGAAGGGTGGGAACATTTCAGCAGCAGCTGGCCTGGGGCTCGGCCCACATTTACTCACAGATGCCTCGGCACGGTCCCCCAGCTTTGCAATGAGGACGCTTGTTGCGTGGGGCCTGCTGGCTGAATGGGAGATGATTCCCCACCACTGACCTACTTCAGAATTGTTTACAACTGGAGCAAGTGCCCTGATACGGTTTTCCTCTGTGTAACTGGTGGGTTCTGTTTTTTTTTTTCTTTTTTTCGTTTTTGGTTCAAGGTAGATTTTATTCCTCTTTTTTGTATTTACAGATATAAGCATGGAAATAATTTATTCATATAAATACATGTATGTGAAGGGAAGAATATTTTTTCTGTTTTACTTTTTGTAATTTTGAATTTTATTTTATTTTTTTATACAGCAGGTTCTTTTTGGTTATCTATTTTATACATATAAATGTATACATGCCAATCCCAATCTCTCAATCCTCCCACCACCACCCCCCAACAGCTTTCCCCCCTTGGTGTCCATAAGTTTGTTGTCTACATCTGTTGCTCTATTTCTGCCTTGCAAAATGGTTCATCTGTATAATTTTTCTAGGTTCCACATATATGCATTAATATACAAGATTTGTTTTTCTATTTCTGACTTCACTCTGTATGACAGTCTCTAGATCCATCAACGTCTCTACAAATGACCCAATTTCATTCCTTTTTATGGCTTAGTAATATTCCATTTTATATATGTACCACATCTTTATGCATTCGTCTGTCTGTGGGCATTTAGGTTGCTTCCATTACCTGGATATTGTAAATAGTGATGCAATGAACATTGCGGTGAATGTCTCTTTTTGATTTATGGTTTTGTCTGGGTATATGCCCAGTAGTGGGATTGCTGTATCATATGGTAATTCTATTCTTAGTTTTATAAGAAACTCCATAATGTTCTCCACAGTGACTGTATCAATTTACATTCCCAACAGTAGTGGAAGAGGGTTCCTTATCTCCACACCCTTTCCAGCATTTGTTGTTTGTAGATTTTCTGATGATGCCCATTCTAACAGGTGTGAGGTGATACACCATGGATGAGTCTATTTCGTTGAGCAAAGGGTAGGTCTTGTCTATTACATATTTGGCTTATGGAACGGTATGTGTGCTAATTTCAATCTCTGGTTTTATACAGCACCCCAACTCAACTTTCCCCTTAAGCAAGCATAAGTTTTTATCTAAATGTGAGACTCTGTTCGGTTTTGTAATTCAGTTTTTGTGTAGCCCTCTATTAGTGATATCTTATGATAATTATCTTTCTCTGTGTGACATATTTCTCTTAGAATCATCATACTTAAATCCACTCAATTTGCTGCTACAGGCCTGATGACATTGATTTCATTGCTGAGTGATATTCCGTTGTACGTAAGTAGCACAACTCCTTTATCCATTTTTTTCTTTCTGGGATATTGAATTTGTACTGGATTCGAGGTTCTTGTAAACACAGCAGCCCTAAATTTTGTGTTGGCTGTGTCTTGTTGATTTTAATTTTCCTAAGCTATTGGGGCAAAAGTGGAAGTGCCCTAGGCTCTGTAGCTTTGTTTTTCAGATGTTTCAGGTTACACCATAAACATCTCCACAGTGTCTGTTGGCAATTTACATCCCGCCCATCAGCATAACAAGGCTCCCTGTTCTCCATGGCCTGTCCTGTGTTTCTGGTTTTTACACTTTTTTCAGATGGCCCTTTTGACGAATGGGAAATGAGACTTCATTGTAGTGCGGATTTCCGTTGCTCGAGTGCTTGGTTGGCCAAAAAGGGCATATGCGTTTTTTCCTGAATATATTCAGGAAAAAATGTATACGCACTTTTTGTCCAAGTGCATCACTGTCAAAGATCTGCCACTTTTCACATGCTTTAAATGCAATTCCAATCTACCTCCTGAAATATGATATCTGCAATTCTGCCTCGTTTTCAAGTCCTCTTTGCAGACTTACTTCAATATATTTTTGCCAATAGCTGTCATTTATAATTCTGCAGGTTTGTGAATTACAGTGCCCGTGATTTCCTTTCTTAACTCGTTTCCTTGAAAGCTGGCCACAGAACCGCAGGTTTGCTTCAGGCCGTAATCAGGGTCCAGCATGGCACTCTGAGCCTTTGGTTAATTCCTCTTCCTGGTGGGAAATTAGAGTTAAATGTGCCCCTCCAGACACCTGCCTCACTCCCAGCCCCTTGGTGATGTGTGTCCTCTGGTTTGAGGCCACATGTGCTGGGTTCCTCACCTTTGGCTGATGTGGCCCCACTGGTGTGAGGACGCTCCTGCCTGGTTCCCATCCCCTTGGTGATGTGGGCCCTCCGGTGAGAGTCTGATCCTGGTTGGGTTCCTCACACTTCTGTGAGGTGGGACCTCTTCTCTGAGGTCACTCCTGCCTGGCTGGCACACCCCACCTTGGCGACGTTGGCCCTCTGGTGGGAGTTGGTGCCTGCTGGGAGTCTCCTCCCCTTGGTAATGAGGGTCCTCTGGCGTCAGACCCTAACTCCTGGGCTCCCAAAATTTTCTGATGTGTGCCCTGTGGTGCGAGTACACTCCTGCCAGGCTCCCAACCCCATGGGAATGTGGGCCTTCTGCTCTGAGGTCCCAACGGTGGGTTGCTCAGTTTCATGATGAGGGCCCTCTGGTGTGAGTTCACTCCGGCCTGGATCCCATAGCCTCGCTGCTCCTGGCCACCTGCGGGGAGGTTACAACTGAGGGATTCCTCACCTTTTTTCTTCTATGGGCCCTCTGTTTTGAGACTCCTCATGCCTGCCTCACTGCCAGCCCCTTGGTGATGTGTGTCCTCTGGTTTGAGGCCACGTGTGCTGGGTCCCTCACCTTTCGATGATGTGGACCCACTTGTGTGAGGACACTCCTGCCTGGTTCCTATCCCCTTGATGATGTGGGCCCTCTGGTGAGAGTCTGATCCTGGCTGGGTTCTTCACCCTTCTGTGAGGTGGGCCCTCTGCTGTGAGGTCACTCCTGCTTGGCTGGCACACCCCGCCTGGGCAACATCGGCACTCTTGTGGAGTTGGAGCCTGCTGGGAGCCTCCTCCCCTCGGTGATGAGGGCCCTCTTGCGTCAGGCCCTAACTGCTGGGTACCCACATTTTCTGATACGTGCTAAGTGGTGCGAGGACACTCCTGCGAGGTTCCCATCCCCATGGGGATGTGGGCCTTCTGCTCTGAGGTCCCAATGGCTGGGTTGCTCACAGTTTCATGATGTGGGCCCTCTGCTGTGAGTTCACTGCAGCCTGGATAGCATAGACTCGGTGCTCTGGGCCACCTGCTGGGAGGTTCCCACTGCAGGATTCCTCAGCTTTTTTATTCTATGGGCCCTGTGTTGTGAGGCTACTCCTGCCTGCCTCACTCTGAGCCCCTTGTGGATGTGGGTCCTCTGGTTTAGGCCACATGTGCTGGGTTCCTCACCTTTCTATGATGTGGCCACACTTGTGTGAAGACAGTCCTGCCTGGTTCTGATCCCCTTGGTGATGTGGGCCCTCTGGTGAGAGTCTTATCCTGGCTGGGTTCCTCACCTTTCTGTGAGGTAGGCCCTCTGCTGTGAGGTCACTCCTGCCTGGCTGTCACACGTCACCTTGGCGACATGGGCCCTCAGTTGGGAGTTTGTGCCTGCTTGGAGTGTCCTCCTCTTGGTAATGAGGGCCCTCTGGCGTCAGGCCCTAACTTCTGGGCTCCCAAAATTCTCTGATGTGTGCCCTGTGGTGCGAGTACACTTATGCCATGTTCCCAACCACATGGGAATGTGGGCCTTCTGCTCTGAGGTCCCAACGGCGGGGTTGCTCAGTTTCATGATGAGGGCCCTCTGTTTTGAGTTCAGTCAGGTCTGGATCCCATAGCCTCGCTGCTCCTGGCCGCCTGCTGGGAGGTTCCAACTGCAGGA
>NW_021703439.1:0-3895 GCF_005190385.1 Monodon monoceros | reverse complement strand
GTATATGCCCAGTAGTGGGATTGCTGGGTCATATGGTAGTTCTATTTTTAGTTTTCTAAGGAACCTCTGTACTGTTCTCCATAGTGGCTGTAAAATAGGCCATGAAGAACCTAGGGATAAGACGGGAATAAAGACACAGACCTACTAGAGAACGGACTTGAGGATATGGGGAGGGGGAAGGGTAAGCTGTGACAAAGTGAGAGAGTGGCATGGACATATATACACTACCAAATGTGAAATAGATAGCTAGTGGGAAGCAGCCGCATAAAACAGGGAGATCAGCTCGGTGCTTTGTGACCACCTAGAGGGGTGGGACAGGGAGGGTGGGAGGGAGGGAGATGCAAGAGGGAAGAGATATGAGAACATATGTATATGTATAACTGATTCGCTTTGTTATAAAACAGAAACTAGCACACCATTGTAAAGCAATTATACTCCAACAAAGATGTTAAAAAAAAAAAAACCCTGGGCAGGAAAGAAGAATACTATTTACCATGAGCTGTCTCAAAGACTCCAACAAAAACTAAAAGCTTAGAAAGACTCGAGGAACTGGGTTCAAAAAAACCTAGCATTGATTTCAAATTGATTCAAGATGGCGGAGTAGAAGGACGTGTGCTCAGTCCCTCTTGTGAGAGCACTAGAATCACAACTAATGCCTGAACAATCATTGAGAGGAAGACACTGGAACTCGCCAAAAAAGATACCCCACAGCCAAAGACAAAGGAGAAGCTGCAATTAGATGGTAAGGGTGTGCATTCACAACAAAATCAAATCCCATAACTGCTGGGTGGGTGACTCACAAACTGGAGAACAATTATATCACAGAAGTCCACCCACTGGAGTGAAAGTTCTGAGCCCCACATCAGGCTTCCCAACCTGGGGGTCTGGTAAGGGGAGGAAGAATTTCCAGAGAATCAGACTTTGAAGGTGAGCGGGATTTGATTGCAGGACTTCAACAGGACTGGGGGAAACAGAGACTCCACTCTTGGAGAGCACACACAAAGTAGTGTGTGCATCAGGACCCAAGGGGAAGGAGCAGGGACCCCATAGGAGATTGAACCAGACCTACCTGCTACTATTCAAGGGTCTCCTGAAGAGGCGGGGGGGCATCTGTGGCTCACTGCAAGGACAAGGACACTGGCAGCAGAAGTTCTCAAAAGTAATCCTTGGTATGAGCCCTCCCAGAGTCTACCATTAGCCCTACCAAAGAACCTCTGGGCCCCAGTGCTGGGTTGCTTCAGGCCAAACAACCAACAGGGAGGGAACTCAGCCCAACCAATCAGCAGACAAGCAGATTAAAGTTTTACTCAGCTCTGCCCACCAGAGCAACACCCAGCTCTACACACCACCAGCCCCTCCCAAGAGGAAGCTTGCACAAGCCTCTTAGATATCCTCATACACCAGAGGGCAGACAGCAGAAGAAAGAAGAATGACAATCCTGCAGCCTGTGGAACGAAAACCACATTCACAGAAAGACAGACAAAATGAAAAGGAAGAGGACTGTGTACCAGATGAAGGAAAAAGATAAAACCCCAGAAAAACAGCTAAATGAAGTGGAAATGGGCAACCTTCCAGAAAAAGAAATCAGAATAATGATAGTGAAGAAGATCTAGGACCTAGGAAAAAGAATGGCAAAGATCAAGAAGATGCAAGAAATGTTTAACAAAAACCTAGAAGAATTAAAGAATAAACACCTAGGAGAATTAGAGAAAAACAGAGATGCACAATACAATAACTGAAATGAAAAATACACTAGAAGGAATCAAAAGCCCAGGACAAGATGGCTTCACAGGTGAATTCTATCATACATTTAGAGAAGAGTTAACACCCATCCTTCTCAAACTCTCCAAAAAATTGCAGAGGAAGGAACACCCCCAAACTCATTCTATGAGGCCACCATCACCCTGATACCAAAACCAGAAAAAGATACTACAAAAAATGAAAATTACAGACCAATATCTCTGATGAATATAGATGGAAAATTCTCAACAAAATACTAGCAAACAGAATCCAACAACCCATTAAGAGGATCATGTACCATGATCAAGTGGGATTTATCCCAGGGATGCAAGGATTATCCAATATATGCAAATCAATCAATGTGATACACCATATTAACAAATTGAAGAATAAGAACCATATGATCATCTCAATAGATATAGAAAAAAGCTTTTGACAAATTCAACATCCATTTATGATAAAAACTCTGCAGAAAGTGGGCATAGAGGGAACCTACGTCAACATAATAAAGGCCATATATGACAAACCCACAGCAAACATCATTCTCAATGGTGAAAAACTGAGAGCATTTCCTCCAAGATCAGGAACAAGACAAGGATGTCCACTCTAGCCACTATTATTCAACATAGTTTTGGAAGTCCTAGCCATGGCAATCAGAGTAGAAAAAGAAATAAAAGGAATACAAATTGGAAAAGAGGAAATAAAACTGTCACTGTTTGCAGGTGACATGGCACTATTCATAGACAATCCTAAAGATGCCACCAGAAAACTACTAGAGCTAATCAATGAATTTGATAAAGTTGCAGGATACAAAATTAATGCACAGAAATTTCTTGCATTCCAATACACTAAAAATGAAAAATCAGAAAGAGAAATTAAGGAAACAATCCCATTCTCCACTGCAACAAAAAGAATAAAATACCTAGGAATAAACCTACCTAAGGGGGTGAAAGACCTGTACTCAGAAAATGATAAGCCACTGATGAAAGAAATCAAAGACAACACAGACAGATGGAGAGATATACCATGTTCATGGATTGGAAGAATCAATATTGTGAAAATGACTGTACTACCAAAAGCAATCTACAGATTCAATGCAATCCATATCAAATTACCAGTGGCATTTTTTACAGAACTAGAGCAAAAAATCTTAAAATCTGTATGGACACACAAAAGACCCTGAGTAGCTAAAGCAGTCCTGAGGTGAAAAAATGGAGCTGGAGGAATCAGACTCCCTGACTTCAGACTATACTACAAAGCTACAGTAATCAAGACAATATGGTACTCACAAAAACAGAAATATAGAAAAATGGAACAGGATAGAAAGCCCAGAGATAAACCCACGCACCTATGGTCAACTAATCTATGACAAAGGAGTCAAGGATATACAATGGAGAAGAGACAGTCTCTTCAATAAGTGGTGCTGGGAAAATTGGATAGCTACATGTAAAGAATGAAATTAGAATACTCCCTAACAGCATATTCAAAAATAAACTCAAAATGGATTAAAGACCTAAATGAAAGACCAGACACTATAAAACTCTTCGAGGAAAACATAGGAAGAACACTCTTTAACATAAATCACAGCAAGATCTTTTTTGATCCACCTCCTAGAGTAATGGAAATAAAAACAAAAATAAACAAATGGGACCTAATGAAACTTCAAAGCTTTTGCACAGCAAAGGAAACCATAAACAAGACCAAAAAACAACCCTCAGAATGGGAGAAAATATTTGCAAATGAAGCAACTGACAAAGGATTAATCTTCAAATTTTATAAGCAGCTCATGCAGCTCAATATCAAAAAAACAAACAACCCAATCCAAAAATGAGCAGAAGACCTAAATAGACATTTCTCCAAAGAAGATATACAGATTGCCAACAAACACATGAAAGAATGCTCAACATCATTAATCATTAGAGAAATGCAACTCAAAACTACAATGAGATATCATCTCACACCAGTCAGAATGGCCATCATCAAAAAATCTAGAAACAATAAATGCTGGAGAGAGTGTGGAGAAAAGGGAACCCTCTTGAACTGTTGGTGGGAATGTGAATTGATACAGCCACTGTGGAGAACAGTATGGAGGTTCCTTAAAAAACTACAAATAGAACTACCATATGACCCAGCAATCCCACTACTGGGCATATAC
>NW_021703438.1:0-2242 GCF_005190385.1 Monodon monoceros | reverse complement strand
GGACGGTTTAGGGTACAGGTTAGCGTATGACAACGGTTTTGGGTGAGCGTACGTGTTAGGGTTTTGGTTATTGTTAGCATACGGGTTAGGATTAAGGGACGTATTAGGATAAGGCTTCGGGTAAGTTTTAGGGTTAGGTTTAGGGTTAGGGTTAGGGGACGGGGATGGTTTAGGGTACAGTTTAGGCTACGACAACGGTTTAGGGTGAGCGTACCTGTTAGGGAATGGGTTAGTGTTAACGTAAGGGTTAGGATTAGGGGACGGGTTAGGGTAAGGCTTCGGGTAAGTGTTAGGGTTAGGGTTAGGGGACGGGGATGGTTTAGGGTACAAGTTTGTGTACGACAATGGTTTAGGGTGAGCGTACGTGTTAAGGTATGGGTTAGTGTTAGCGTAGGAGTTAGTGTTAGCGTACAGGTTAGGATTAGGGGACGGGTTAGGGTAAGGCTTCGGGTGACGGTTAGGGTTAGGGGACGGGGACAGTTTAGGATACAGGTTAGTGTACGACAATGCTTTACTGTGAACGTACATGTTAGGGTACAGGTTAGTGTTAGCGTACGTGTTAGGATTAGGGGACGTGTTAGTGTAAGGCTTCGGGTAAGGGTTACAGTTAGGGTTAGGTTTAGGGTTAGGGGATGGGGACGGTTTAGGGTATAGGTTAGGGTACGACAATGGTTCAGGGTGAGCGTATGTGTTAGGGTACGGGTTAGTGTTAGCGTACAGGTTAGGGTTAGTGGACGCGTTCGGGTAAGGCTTCGGGTAAGGGTTAGGGTTACGGTTCGGGTTAGGGTACGGGGACGGTTTAGGGTACAGGTTAGGGTACAACAAAGGTTTATTGTGAGTTTACGTATTAGGGTACGGGTTAGTGTTAACGTACGTGTTAGGATTAGGGGAAGGGTTAGGGTAAGGCTTCGGGTAATGGTTAGGTTTAGGGTTAGGGTTAGGGTTAGGGGACAGGGACGGTTTAGGGTACAGGTTAGGGTACGACAACGGTTTAGGGTGAGTGTACGTGTTAGGGTACGGGTTAGTGTTAGCGTACGGCTTACGATTAGGGGACGGGTTAGGCTAAGGCTTCAGTAAGGATTAGGGTTAGGGGACGGGGACGGTTTAGGGTACAGGTTACGGTACGACAACCATTTAGGGTGAGCGTAGGTGTTCGGGTATGGGTTAGTGTTAGCGTACGGGTTAAGATTAGGGGACGGGTTAGGGTAAGCCTTTGGGTAAGGGTTAGGTTTATGGTAAGGGGACGGGGACGGTTTAGGGTACAGGTTAACGTACGTGTTAGGATTAGGGGAAGGGTTAGGGTAAGGCTTCGGGTAATGGTTAGGTTTAGGGTTAGGGTTAGGGTTAGGGGACAGGGACGGTTTAGGGTACAGGTTAGGGTACGACAACGGTTTAGGGTGAGTGTACGTGTTAGGGTACGGGTTAGTGTTAGGGGATGGGTTAGGGTAAGGCTTTGGGTAAGGTTTAGGTTTAGGGTTAGTGTCAGGGTTAGGTTTAGGGGACGGGGACGGTTTAGGGTACAGGTTAGGGTACGACAAATGTTTAGGGTGAGCGTACGTGTTAGGGTATGGGTTAGAGTTAGCGTTCGGGTTAGGATTAGGGGACGGGTTAGGGTAAGGCTTCGGGTAAGTGTTAGGGTTACGGTTAGGGACAGGGACGGTTTAAAGTACAGGTTAGGGTAAAACAACGGTTTAGGGTGAGCGTAAGTGTTAGCGTATGGGTTAGTGTTAGCGTACGGGTTAGGATTAGTGGATGGGTTAGGGTAAGGCTTCGGTTAATAGTTAGGGTTAGGGTTAGTGTTAGGGTTAGGGGACGGGGAGGGTTTAGGGTACAGGTTAGGTTATGACAACGGTTTAGGGTGAGCGTACATGTTAGGGTATGTGTTAGTGTTAGCGTACGGGTTAGGATTAGGGGACGGGTTAGGGTAAGGCTTCGGGTAAGGTTTAGGGTTAGGGTTAGGGCTAGGGGACGGGGACGGTTTAGGGTACAGGTTAGGGTACGACCACGGTTTAGGGTGAGCGTACGTGTTAAGGTACGTGTTAGTGTTAGCGTATGGGTTAGGATTAGGGAACGGGTTAGTGTAAGGCTTCGGATAAGGGTTAGCATTAGGGTTAGGGTTAGGGTTAGGGGACGGGGATGCTTTAGGGTACAGGTTAGGGTACGACAAATGTTTAGGGTGTGCGTACGTGTTAGGGTACGGGTTAGTGTTAGCGAACGGGTTAGGATTAGGGGACTGGTTAGC
>NW_021703437.1:0-2632 GCF_005190385.1 Monodon monoceros | reverse complement strand
GTACCCTAAACCGTCCCCGTCACCTAACCCTAACCCTAACCTTAACCGTATCCCTAACCCTTACCCGAAGCTTTATCCTAAACCGTCACCTAATCCTAACCCGTACGCTAAAACTAACACGTTCCCTAACACATACGCTCACCCTAAACCGTTGTCGTACCCTAACCTACACCCTAAACTATCCCCGTCCCCGTACCCTAACCCTAAACCTAACTCTTACCCGAAGCCTAACCCTAACCCGTCCCATAATCCTAACACGTACGCTAACACTAACACGAACCCTAACACGTACGCTCACCCTAAACCTTTGTGGTACACTAACCTGTACCCTAAACCATCCCCGTCCCTGTTCCCATCCCCTAACCCTAACCCTAACCCTAACCCTTACCCGAAGCCTTACCCTAACACGTCCCCTAATCTTAACCCATACGCTAACACTAAACCGTACCCTAACACGTACGCTCACCGTAAACCGTTGTTGTACTCTAACCTGTACCCTAAACCGTCCACGTCCCCTAACGCTAAACCTAACCCAACCCTAACACTTACCCGAAGCTTTACCCTAACCCGTCCCCTAATCCTAACCTGTACGCTAACAATAACCCATACCCTAACATGTACGCTCACCCTAAACCGTTGTCGTATTAACCTGTACCCTAAACCGTCCCCGTCCCCTAACCCTAACCCTAACCCAACCCTAACACTTACCCGAAGCCTTACCCTAACCCGTACCCTAATCCTAACCCGTATGCTAACAATAACCTGTACCCTAACACGTTCGCTCACCCTAAACCATTGTTGTACCCTAACATGTATCCTAAACTGTCCCCATCCCCTAACCCTAACCCTAACCCAAACCATAAACCTTACCCAAAGCTTTACCCTAACCTGTCCCCTAATCCTAATCCGTACACTAACACTAACCCGTACCCTAACACGTACACTCAGCTTAAACCGTTGTCGTACACTAACGTGTACCCGAAACCGTCCCCGTCTCCTAACCCTAATCCTAACCCTAACCCTAACCGTAACCCTTACCCGAAGCCTTACCCTAACCCGTACCCTAATCCTAACCCGTACGGTAACACTAACCCATGCCCTAACACGTACCCTCACCCTAAACCGTTGTCGTACCCTAACCTGTAACCTAAACTCTCCCTGTCCCCTAACCCTAACACTAAACCTAAACCTAACACTAACCCTAACCCTTACCCGAAGACTTACCCTAACCCGTCCCCTAATCCGAACCCGTACACTAACTCTAACCCGTAGCCTAACACGTACGCTCACCCTAAACCGTTCTCGTACCCTATCCTGTACCCTAAACCGTCCCCGTCCCCTAACCCTAACCCTAACCCTAAACCTTACCCGAAGCCTTACCGTAACCCGTCCACTAATCCTAACCCATAAGCTAACACTAACCCATACCCTAACACGTACGCTCACACTAAACCGTTGCCGTACCTTAACCTGTACCCTAAACCGTCCCCGTCCCCTAACACTAACCCTAACCCTAAACCTTACCGGAAGCCTTACACTCACCCGTCCCCTAATCCTAACCCGTACGCTAACACTAGCCCAAACCCTAACATGTACGCTCACCCTAAACCGTTGTCATAACCTAACCTGTACCCTAAACCGTCCCTGTGCACATCCCCTAACCATAACCCTAACCCTAACCCTTTATTTACCCGAAGCCTTACCCTAATCCGTCCCCTAATCCTAACCCGTACGCTAACACTAACCCTTACCCTAACACGAACGCTCACCCTAAACCGTTGCCGTACCCTAACCTGTACACTAAACCGTACCCGTCCCCTAACACTTACCCTAAACCTAACCCTAACCCTAAACCTTACCCGAAGTCTTACCTTAACCTGTCCCCTAATCCTAACCCATACGCTAACACTAACCTGTACCCTAACACGTACGCTCACCCTAAACCTTTGGCGGACACTAACCTGTACCCTAAACCGTCCCCTTCCCCGTCCGCTAACCCTAACCTTAACCCGAACCCTAACCCTTACCCGAAGCCTTACCCTAACCCGTCCCCTAATCCGAACCCATACGCTAACACTAGCGGTACCCTATCACGTACGCTCACCCTAAACCTGTGTCGTAACGTAACCTGTAACCTAAACCGTCCCTGTCACCGTCCCCTAACCCTAACCCTAACCCTAAACCTTTCCCGAAGCCTTACCCTAAACCGTACCCTAATCTAAACCATACGCTAACACTAAACCTTACGCTAAAACGTACGCTCATCCTAAACCGTTGTCGTACCCTAACCTGTACCCTAAACCGTCCCCGACCCCTAACCCTAGCCCTAACGCTAACCCTAACCCTAACCCGAAGCCTTACCCTAACCGTCCCCTAATCCTAACCCGTACGCTAACACTAACCCGTTCCCTAACACGTACGCTCAACCTAAACTTTTGTCGTACCCTAACCTGTACCCTAAACCGTCCCCGTCCACGTCCCCTAATCCTAACCCTAACCCTAACACTTATCCGAAGCCTTACCCTAACCCATCCCCTAATCCTAACCCGTACGCTAACATTAACCCGTGCCCAAACATATACACTCACCATAAAACTCTGTCGTACCTTAACCTGTACCCTGAACCGTCCCC
>NW_021703436.1:3089-6170 GCF_005190385.1 Monodon monoceros | reverse complement strand
CCACGCCCCCTGCCCTGCTCTGAGCTCTTGCATCTTCCAGTCTGGAGGATCCAATAGTGTGAGTGGAGACCCAAATAGGCCACTGCTCGGGCGGAAGCCAGGTCAGCTCCTAAAACATGAAACCTCTATGGTAATTGGTAATTATGGTCCACTCACAATCTCATAGCTGGAGAAACTGACCAAAGATGGGGCTCTCTCTTCCTCCAAATCTCCCAGCTACTACTTCGTGCTCCAGATCCCTGGCCACAAGACTTGATGCCGGGAAATGCAGGAAAGTATCAGGGAGGTTTTAAAACACTGTTACAGTGATACAAAAAGGTCTGATAAAAACCCTAACAGCAATCCATATCTAGCTACATAGGGGAAGAGACTAGAGGAAAACCTCCCCAAATGCTCACAGCAGTTTGCATTCCTTCAGTGGGATGATTTTTTTTTTTAATTATCGTATTTACTGTCTAAATTGTTTGTAAAAGGGTTATGTTACTTTTATAAGGGGAAAAGTTGTTTTAAAAAAGAATGTGAAGACATGGAGACTGTAATTGGGACATATCCGAGGGAGGCCTTTCCTCCTCTTCTCCCACCACAACACAGAAACTTCCTTGCTCCCCAAGAATCTAGGCCCACCCGAGCATCATATGCCGGAAATTCCACCACGGGAGTCCTTTTAGTACACGTGCACAGTTATTAAATGTCCAAGGGAAAGGGATGGAGCGTATCAAAAAAGCAAATACTTTGTGATCTTGCATGTTCCAGAGAATGCCCATGTGCTGAGTGTCCCTACGCTGACATCTTGCCTTCTGATCGGCATGCTTTATTACCAAGGAGGCTGCCACTGCCTTGTCCCTCCATCCCCGCCCACGCTGCAGTCACCTTACCACCCAACATGGCTGGGCTGAAGCTGCAATCCCGCCCTCCCTGCCAGGCATCGTGTCCTTTCAGAATTTCGCAAATCTGGGCGCTATCACTAAAAATTATCCTGAATGGGGCTGGAGTGCATTGGAGTGACGCCAACCTCAACAGAGAGAGAGAACAGCCGCACACGTCAAAGGACTCACAGAAGGAAAGGCAAGATGAAAAAGTATCAGATAAAGAATAAGGGGTGGGGGAAGCTACACCCCATGAGGAGCTAAGAGGCAAGTGCTGCTGGGCCTTTCCCTGAGGACGAGATCTTCTGGACTCCTCAGACTGGCTGCAGACCTACCATAGGCAGGCACTGTGCTGGGCGCTGGGATGCTGCAGAGACCAGGAAGGAGTCTGTGCACCCCCAGCCCGCAAGTCGGGGACTAAACCGAGAATAGGCATTTAGGACTGTGGCTTGTCTACAAACCAAGCCAGGGTGCCAGTTCAGACTGGGAACTCAGGGGAGGCCTTGTGAGAGCGAAAGGAAGATGGCTTGGATGAGGAAGCTGAGGCTCCGGTCCTCAGATTCTCGAGTCCTGAGCCCTTGCCCCTTGACATGTGTAGCCGCAGTCACCAAATACTTGCTGATTTACTAGCAGATACGGCACCTCACCCAGATCTCCCTGGCTGGGGCGCACACCCTTCTCAGAGGATTACCCTTGGCTGACAGATGTCTGAGAGGTGATACTCTCCCCCCACCCCCGCCCCAGGACTGCTCCTGCAGTATGACAGACCCTGGCCTTGGTGGGACAAAGTGTAGTGCACCTCACCCTCCAGGGCCCCCACCTGGGCTACCATGGCTTTGCTAGCTCCTTTCCTCTCTAGCCTGCCTCCCCTACCCCCATCCATCACTTGCATGAGAACTACCCCTCCTTGAGCACTGCTTCTAGGGAGGCTGACCCCAGAGAGTCTGCTGTGCTTATTCTTCCAAGCACTTAGCAAATATAAACCGTTTGACCATCGTGACGACATCTACACATAGTCCTAACTTCATTTGCACATTAACAGAGGAGAATTGGGAAGAAATGCCACACAGCGTGCCAGTGGAGACAGATGGAAGCCCCTCACTGAAAAGGCTTTATCCACAGGCCCACCCACGGCCCCTGGACCTCTCTGAGTCAGAGAAGTGAAGCAGGCCAGCCGCATTTGTCTTCCTAAAATGAGCCAACAAAAGGAAGAGACCAGAACTTGGGATGACCGAGGCCTCCATCTTCCCTTGTAACGTTTGCCCCAGGCAGAAACTGATGGTCCCTAAAGACCTGTGCGGGACATTGGGATGGTAGAGAATTTGGTAGGGGGTGTGAGGGGAATCTTGCCTCCCCAGCTTTGCCATATATTGGGAAGTCTTGTGTGCGTGTGTTAATTGTTAGGGAGAATAAAGCCTGTCTTTCTCACAGTCAAGTGGGGCTTTCCATGTTGGACTGAAAAACACAAGCATACACAAAGCACTGCAGGGAAAGGAGGCTTTCGTCTGAGCCGAAGGCACAATTATGCATTCTTTATTGCCTCCATGTTCATACCACAGCCTTGCCAACAACGAAAAGTACAAACATTGTAGCAACCTCTCCAGGCACCAAGATTTCTGATGGAAAAACAGCTCAGGAAAAATCCACTTAGGCCCTGGGTACTGGAGATGCAAATATTGATACTTGTTCTCCTTGCAGACCCTTTGGGGAATCCCCTTGTGCAAACTGTTAAAATGCCCTCAAGTGGAGCTTGCAGAATATTTTCTTTAAAATGCTTCTTAAGGAGTAAACCCAACACACTCCTTGCATGCCAGGCAAGCATGCCCAGAGTTTGAAGATATTTACTCGGATTCTGCCTTCTCTTCCCAAAGGATAACCTTGAGTTATCAAGGAAGGTACAAAATTGCCTCTATCCACATTCAATACTTGGGAACCTTCTGGAAAAGGGAGCACCGGGAGGGCTGCAATCGTCATGTCGAAAATGAGACAAATAAATACTGCTGGAGAAGTCTTGCCTGCCTAACCTGAGACCTCTCCCGGGCTCAGGAACTAAAAGCGGGCGGGTGGGGCTATTCCCTGAGGTTTTTTTTCCTGACTTTAAGTCTTCAACTTTAGACACTTATTTGACTTGTGATCGGAAACGCCCTTGTTTGGATTTTGAGTGTGGTCGGGGAGCCTGGGAGCATTTTTCTCAAATGGGACTTCCTTGATTTGG
>NW_021703436.1:0-2989 GCF_005190385.1 Monodon monoceros | reverse complement strand
TTATCAAGGAAGGTACAAAATTGCCTCTATCCACATTCAATACTTGGGAACCTTCTGGAAAAGGGAGCACCGGGAGGGCTGCAATCGTCATGTCGAAAATGAGACAAATAAATACTGCTGGAGAAGTCTTGCCTGCCTAACCTGAGACCTCTCCCGGGCTCAGGAACTAAAAGTGGGCGGGTGGGGCTATTCCCTGAGGGTTTTTTTCCTGACTTTAAGTCTTCAACTTTAGACACTTATTTGACTTGTGATCGGAAACGCCCTTGTTTGGATTTTGAGTGTGGACGGGGAGCCTGGGAGCATTTTTCTCAAATGGGACTTCCTTGATTTGGGTAGATTTGTGCAGTTTTGAGATGAGGTTTTTCTCATGTCCTGATCTTCCATTCCAAAGAGATGCAGAGTATTGTGAAAGAGTCAGCTGTGTGAATAAACCAGGCCGTCTGTTTGGTCATTTTAGTGCTTTATTCTGCTGTGTGTTGGCTTCTTCGCGTACAGCAATGCCCTTGGCTTTGCTTCATGGCTGTCATGTTGTAGGCAGACTCGGCATTTGTACCTGGGTTATTAAACTTCAGTTTTAAGAAAAAAAAAAAGTAAGACCAATTTCTCTCCCAAACTTAGAATATTTGCTGTCACCCACTTGCTTCCTCTCCAGGTGTCCCCTCCCAAAGCTATATTTTTACTTCTCCTTCCCAACCCTTGGGTTGTGTTGCACAAAATGGTAATGAGCCAAATGGAAATGTATTCCAGGCAAACCATAGTTTTCAGAAGACACAGCTGCCATGAGCCGGCATACTACACGATGCTTCCTCCTGGCTGGGTTCTCTCCTGTTTAGGATTACGACTCTGGTCCCCTGTGGATTTGGAAAAACAGATCCTTCAACTGCAGACCTCTGCTTTAAGAGCCAAGCAGACCAGCTTGGAAGTCTCAGGCTTACAGAAACAGGAAGGCGGATTTATCCGACACAGAAATGAGCAGTCTCTGGGTTATTAACATTTGATGACGCCAGCATTATAAATTAGTCTCTTTTGTAGCATGAATGGAACAGTTTTGGAACACAGGCAACGTCGGTAGATCCTGAAACAACAACCCCGAGATGTTTGTTATGTATCAGTGCTTTTCAATCAGGGGCGATTGTCGTCCCCAGGGGACATTTGGCAACACCTGGAGATGTTTGCTATGGGCATCCAGTGAGTAGAAGCCAGGGCTGCCGCTCAACATCCTACAGGGCCCAGGACAACCCCACAACAGAGAATTATCCAGCCCAAATGTCAGTGCTGATGTAGAGAAGCCCTGTAATACACGTGTAATTGATGGTAACATTTGTTCTACCTAGGCTTTTAGTGGGGAAATCAAGGCCCAGACAATGTAAGTAACTAGGCCAATGTGATCTGGCCACTGCTAAAAAGCATCAGCCCTGAGATCAAAGCTCAGCTATCCCATCTGACCCTGACCCTCAGTCAGGGTTCTCCAGAGAAACAGAACCAATAGGATACATATACCGAGATTCATTATAAGGAATTTGCTCACGTGATTATGGAGGTTGAGTAAGGAAAAGTTGAGTTAGCAAACTGGAAACCCAGGAGAGCCAATGATATGGTTTCAGTCCAAGGCCAGCAGGCTGCAGACCCCAGAAGAGCTGATGTTTCACGTCAGGTCCAAAGGCAGGAAAAAGCGGATGACCCAGCGCAATCAGTCAGGCAGGAGGAGTTCCCCCTTACTTACTGACTCACAGGAGAGTCAATCTTTTTGTTTTACTCCAGCGTTTGACGGATCGGATGAGACCCACCCACATCTGCTTTCCTCAGTCTCCTGATTCAAGTTTTCCTCTCATCCAGAAGCACCCACACCAACACACCCAGAATGTTTGACCCAATATCTGGGCACCCTGTGGTCCAGTCAGGTGGACACGTAAACTCCCCATTACACCTCCTGACTTGATAACCAGTTGCTCTGTGTTTCTACAACTCTTCATGTCCACAGAGTGATCCATGGACGGCAGCATCAGCAGCGCGGGGGATCTCATCCAAAGGGCCAGCCCGGACCCATTGGTTTGTGAAGCGCTATGTTACACACATGGAAGGGGGTGGCGCGGGGGTGCGGGCATCTAAAAAAAACGATTTTACTATATTGATTCAGAGAGCCATCTGGCTAGTGTTTCCGTTACTCAACTTCATAATCAATAGGGCTTTATTTATCATTTAAGAGGTGCCAAGCGCTACTCAGCTTTGCATGAGAAGCATATTTAACAGTCTGGATTTGTGTGTCATTCAACCGTAGGCCAAGCCTCCGCGAACTTCAGCCTGGCTTACCTGGCACAGAAGTAGAAATGGGCAAAAAGCCAGCCCCAAGCCAACCATGCTGTCAGCAATGTTTGATTTTTGCCTGTTTCCCTGCCTCTCCCCTGCCTGGTATCCCCACCCAGGACTGGCTACACAGTTTGCTGTCTACATTTTGCAGTGCCAAATGAAAAGGCGGGACCCTTTTCAGACTGCTTCCACAAAACACCCTAAACAGAGCGGCTTATAAACAACAGACATTCCTTTCTCACAGTTCTGGAGGCCGGGAAGTCCATGATCAGGGTGCCAGCGTGATCCGGTGCGTCTACATATGGTGGACGGGATAAGGGAGCTCTGTGAGGTCTCTTTGAAAAGAACATTGATCACATTCGTGAAGCTCCATCATCATGACCTAAGCACCTCCCAAAGGCCCCACCTCCAATACCATCACATGGGGGTTAGGACTTCAATAGATGAACTTGGGGGGCACACCAACGTTCAGACCACGGCAGACCCCTTGTTTGAAAAAATACTAATAATTTCAAGAGGGTAGACAATTAAAACAAGCACAAGCCCTTCAGAGAACAGGGCCCTGTCCATACCTTTGACTTCTAGTCATTGTGTCCTTTGAACATTCCAAAGGGACAGCAATTTTCAGCGATAGCACAGAAGATCATTTTGGGGAAAGAGGCCCTGTCCCAGCAAATCAAAC
>NW_021703435.1:0-2103 GCF_005190385.1 Monodon monoceros | reverse complement strand
TGTCAGGTCTGCACAGGATTGGAGAGGGATCTAGAAGGCCTGGTACATCCCCAGTGGAATTGCTGAGGATTGAGAGCTAAACTTCCTGGGGAGGCTGAGGCCACCATGGTAAGGGAATAGGTAGCCATGGGATGGATGCCTTGACATGAATAGTCTATGGCAGGACCTGGAAAGCAGGCATTTCAGATGCTCTCAGAGCATCTGAAGCAAAGAAAATCAAGATGGAGCCAAGTTACTGCAGAAAGGGAACCACTGTACTCTGAAAAGACCATGAGTTATACCAGCTTTAAGCTACTTCAGCAGCAGGTAGAGCAAGATGTGAAACCATGACTCAGAGTCTAGTTAAGATCACTTATGAGGGCTTCCCTGGTGGCGCAGTGGTTGAGAGTCCGCCTGCCGATGCAGGGGACGCGGGTTCGTGCCCCAGTCCGGGAAGATCCCACATGCCGCGGAGCGGCTGGGCCCGTAAGCCATGGCCGCTGAGCCTGCGCGTCTGGAGCCTGTGCTCCGCAGCGGGAGAGGCCACAGCAGTGAGAGGCCCGCGTACCAAAAAAAAAAAAAAAAAAGATCACTTATGGGTAATCTAGAATTTATTATAAGTCAGGAAGAGAAGAACATGCAGACCATAGGCCCCTTTGTCAAATCTCTGGGCACAGGTAGGTATCCCCGTGCACCTAGAAGGGGCCTACATTGGGAAGGAAATGATGGAACACCCTTTGAGATGGGATGAATAACCTTGATAGTAAGTGTGAACTATGACTTCACTGAGTATTCACCTCATAATGAATTACATTCCCTTAGGAAGTTTAAGTTTTTCTGAAGTACACTTTTGGAGGAATAAAGCATCATATTTTATTCTTTCCACATTTGAGTGGGAGCAAATACAGTTTTTACATATATATATATATGTATATATATATATACACACACATACACACTCAAAGATATATACATACAAATCTAAGAATAGAAAACTAAAGTATCTGGGAGGAAAACCATCTTGATCTCTCTGCAGAGAAAAAAATATTTGTTCGATTGATTCTATGGAAATTGGAATGAATGAAAATGTGTAGCTCTTGTCTTCGTTTTACTTATTAAAATGATTCATGAACAGTTTTGAAAAACAGAAACTCTTTGGTATACACTCTCAGAATGTTTTCAGACAGTCATAAGAATTCATGTCCCAGAGTTAAATTATTCTGATAGATGTAAATATCAATATCAAAGAAGTGCAGGATAAAAAATTCTTACTTCTTAAGTGAAAATGGGGTATTGAGGCAGTTAACAGCTGAGGGTAAGACGGGGGAACCCATCTTAGATGAGGTGCACAGGAAAAGTATCTCCAAGTAAGAAACATGTCAGGCAGGACAGAAACATGAGAAGGGACTAATTACAAAAGGAGCTGAGAGATAGAATAAAGAAAAAGAAAAGAGAAAGGAAGACAGAAAGGCTGATAGGAAGGCATTCAGGTTAAAGAAAGGAAAGGAAGGAAAGAAAGGGAAAGAAAGAAAGAGAAAGATTCTCCCTCTGGGGGTAAGTGTGAGGCTAGGTGTTGGAAAAGAGATCGGAGCACAGAACTAAAATAAGAACAGAGTAGCTGCAGTGAGACGAGCAAGGTGGAAAGTGACACCAGATGACGCTGGAGCAAAGGTCAGCAGCCAGGACATGGCAGTCATGAGAAGGCCTTGCTGTAACTGCAAAAATGTAAGAGCTGTTCATTTTTGAAACATCAAATGTCTGACAGGGCAAAAAGAAATGAGTTCTTTGCCATGATTTAAGAATTCTGTGATCACACTTGCCTTCTAAAGTACTAAAATCCTTTCTATCACAAACACTTCTCACAAACACTTCTCCACTCTGTCGAGCTATGATGCTCTTCCTACCATCAATTCCTAATAATGCAAAGATGCCCAGTGTACGAGCACTGTAGAGTGTGTGTGTGTGTGTGTGGTTTCAGGAAATAATAGTGTTTTTTTTTTTCCAATAGGAACGAGAATGTTTTGAGGCTCAAGAGTCTAGGCACACACAGTTCAACGGATTTACTTTGGGTCATACGCCTGGTCTACCACCTAGATCTACTTTACCATTCTCCTAACTGTGGTC
>NW_021703434.1:0-32905 GCF_005190385.1 Monodon monoceros | reverse complement strand
GCTATGTGCTATGAGAGAAGAGAGCATATAATGCTATAAAATGCTCTGGCGATTTGTAGGTAGGGCACCTAACCCAGGTGGGAGTTAGAAGGTGTAAGGGAAGACTTTCCAGAGGATATGGCACCTGATCTGTGTTCTGAAGGATTAGTTAAAATATCAATAGCTACTATTGAGCACTTACCATGTATTAGGCATCCTGTTAAGTGGTTTAAACATATTGTCTCATTTAATCCCCGCAAGGATGCTTAGAATAGATTTTATCATGCACTTTTTACAGGAGGGGAAACTGCAACAAGGCTACGCTGTTGGTAAACAGCAAAGCCAGGAATGAACCCAAGCCTGCCTGACTCTGAAGCTGGGGTTCTTGGCTGATTTTGCCACACTGTTTCCCATGGAGCTAGAGCAAAGAAGGGAGGAGAGTAGTTTTTTTGAGCCAACAGGGACCAATGTGTCCAAAGGCACAGAGGCTTGACATATATTTGATCATTCAGTAAGTCACTTGCTAGATGTCAGTCTCCATGCTGGAAGCTGAGGATAAACAGGCAAGACAGGGTCCAATGATCAAGGATTTTTGTTTTTTTTTTTTAATAAGGAGGAGGGGGAAAGGATGGTGAAAGGGAAGGGGAGGGGAAGAGGAGGGAAAGGGTGAGGGAGAGGAAGAAGGAGAAGAGAAGGAGAATTTATCTATTATTATTATTTTTTAATTTATTTTTTGCTGTGTTGGTCTTCGTTGCTGCACGCAGGCTTTCTCTAGTTGCGGCGATCGGGGGCTACTCTTCATTGTGGTGTGCGGGCTTCTCACTGCAGTGGCTTCTCTTGTTGCAGAGCACGGCTCTAGGCTCTCAGGCTTCAGTAGTTGTGGCACACAGGCTCAGTAGTTGTGGCGCACGGGCTCTAGAGCGCAGGCTCAGTAGTTGTGGTACACGGGCTTAGTTGCTCCACGGCATGTGGGATCTTCCTGGACCAGGGATTGAACCCGTATCCCCCGCACTGGCAGGCGGATTCTTAACCACTGTGCTACCAGGGAAGTCCGATCAAGGGTTTCATGGACAAGAAAATAGCTGATTTCTCATCACTCTTTTCCTAAGTTCAATATATATTTCTATGAAAGAATAAATGAAATACATTCTTCTAGGAGCTAGGAACAGAATTTTGAATAAGACAATAACCTTGATCTTAAAGACTTGCAGCCTTTGAGATCACAAATAATTACATTACAGGTGCAACACCAGATTTAAGAACAAGGCTTAGTGGAGAGTACACAGTGGGGGTGATTAACTTGGCCAGAGCAGGTGAGAGAAGGTTTCACAGAGGAGATAATAAACTGGCTTGATGGGTAAATGCAAATAATGAGGAAGGGAGAAGGAGGCCTCCTTCCAAGGCAGGCAGAGACAGTTCAACATATGCAAAGGTACAGAGAGAAACAGGGAAATTACAAGCTGTTTAGTACTGCTGGAGCACGGGGTATATTGGGAGAATGGGGAGACTAGACTGGAGAAGTGAGGAGCACCTAATAGACCTTGCTGAGAAATTTGATTTTTACCCTGTGTGCAATTAGGAGCAGCAAAAGGTTTTAAGTGAGAGTGGAATGCACTATGATACGTTACATATATAAATCTGTGAGAGGGTGGGGAGGAGGGGTTAGAAGTGGAAGTGACCAGAGGCAGAAAGACCATAACAGTGACAGTGGGAGCAGAGAATGGGATGGTTTCAGGAGAGATATTTAGGAAGCAGATCATATAGAAACTGGTGATGGTTGTAATGGAGAGTGAACAGGTGGGTTATCCAAGCGTGCTTCCAACCTTTCTGGTTTGCCAACATTTGCAGAAAATGGCCAGAAATGTTGGGGCCAGAAGTGATCATCTTTCTCATTAATTTCTCTCCTCCTCGATGTCCTACAGCAAAGGTGCTGTTTCCTTTCCTGGCATACTATGGTTATTCCATTGCTAACCCTCTAACAGGATTTATATTGTTGAAAGTTATTAGTTATAGTAAGGCAGACTTAAGAGTTCTAGTCCTGCCCTCTAAGACTTTTTTCCCTTTGTTTTAAAATTATTAATTTTGAAAACAATACAATAACAACAATGGAAGTAAAAGAAAAAAGTGTGGGGACTTCCCTGGTGGTGCAGTGGTTAAGAATCCACCTGCCAATGCAGGGGACACGGGTCGAGCCCTGGTCGGGAAGTTCCCACATGCCGTGGAGCAACGAAGCCCGTGTGCCACAACTACTGAAGCCCACGTGCC
Source organism: Monodon monoceros (assembly GCF_005190385.1). Classification (NCBI taxonomy): domain Eukaryota; kingdom Metazoa; phylum Chordata; class Mammalia; order Artiodactyla; family Monodontidae; genus Monodon; species Monodon monoceros. The sequence continues at coordinate 30,661 of NW_021703434.1, read as the reverse complement.
TAGAGCCTGTGCTCCACAACAAGAGAAGCCACCGCAATGAGAAGCCCACGCACCTCAACGAAGAGTAGCCCCCGCTCGCCACAACTAGAGAAAGCCCGTGTGCAGCAACGAAGACCCAATGCAGCCAAAAATAAATAAATAAAATAAAATAAAATAAAAAGAATCCGCCTGCCAATGCAGGTGACACGGATTCAAGCCCTGGTCCGGGAAGATCCCACATGCCACGGAGCAACTAAGCCCATGCACTACAACTACTGAGCCTGTGCTCTAGAGCCCACGAGCCACAACTACTGAGCCCACATGCAGCAACTACTGAAGCCCGCATGCCTAAAACCCATGCTCCACAACAAGAGAAGCCACCACAATGAGAAGCCCACGCACTGCAACAAAGAGTAGCCCCCGCTCGCTGCAACTAGAGAAAGCCTGCGCGCAGCAATGAAGACCCAACGCAGCCAAAAATAAATAAATATTTTTTAAAAAAGGAAGTGTGAGCAAAGTGAAAAGGATATGGATTTATATGAATGTATGCAAGAGCACATGAGAATAGAAGAGTCCTTTGGCCAGAGTGGAGGACTTCAGTGAGTGGAAAGGGATGGAAGTGACGAATGGAGGGAGTGGCAGGGTGGTGGCGGATTTCAATCCCATGAAACAGTCAGAACTAAGGATTTCTCAAGGGGGCCTCAACTATAAACAGAGCCTGAAACAGAATACTTGCTTAGGGTAGAGGTGCTTCTAGCGAGCCAAACGTTCAATTCAAGCATAAACTAAGGAAAAAGGATCTGCACCTGGGTGCCCCAGGGAGGAAATAGGAAGACTGTCAAGTCCCAGGACGTCTCTGATCCCCAAGACAGGGGTATCTGAGAGCAGCTACTCTAGGGTTTTGAAACTAAACCAGCCTCCAGGGTGTGGGATTTTTTTTTTACTACCCATTATTTCCTGCTTCAGCTCCATATGGAACTACTTAGTGAAAGATATTCCACTGCTAGACAAAAACACTTACAAGCAGAGGCTTGGGCTTGAGTTCAGCCTGAAGGGTAAGTGTCCAGGGACAACTGAGGCTGAGTGGGCAGGGATTTTATAAGACAGTTGAATGCGGAGGAGCTGGAAGGAGACCTGAGAGGTATCCTGACCCAGCCTCCAACTATCCCTCAGTTTCCTCCTCTATAAAATGGCAGAACTGGTCTAGTCTAGAATAACTCTATGAATCCTTTCGGCACAACCGTTCTATTATTTCTTTCCATCACCTTTTCCACAACTGAATAAACAGATTCCTCATCTGGTGCTTGAGAACTAATGTATAACAGGCATCAGAGGAAACTGAGGCACAAAGAGAAAGAAGCAAGACAGAGAGGTGAAGATCTGTTTCAAGTCACCCATCAAATCAAAAGCAACATCTCCTTGTTCTCTTCACATCCCACTTTGTATTATGGTGTCAATTTATTTAGGGCAGGGGTTTGATCTCTACTGCAGCACATAATTCAATTCAGTGTTCAGGTATGTCATCTTTCTGTCACACAAAGAAAAAAAGACCTATCAACTGCTATCTGAGGCTGGTTTGGAATCTAAACGTTGGCCTTATGCTCAGCCTCTGAGCCAGTAGCTGGTTTTCAGAGACCGAGTTACTGGATGCTGAATTCAAACCTCAGGGTTTCCTAAACGGAATTTTGCTTTAACAAATGCTGAGAATGGAAAATCAGATCCTTTCCTTCAAGAATCTGCACATAAAATTTGCAACCCAATCCCTGCATTAAACATAGCCTGGACAGGTTACCCAACCACAATACATGGGCTATTTTAATTCAATATGTTTCTCCTTTGGAATTCAGAAATGGCTTTGTCTCGGTTCTTCTGAGATATTCTGAATGCTTAATTCCTAGCACAGAAATAATTGGTGCTGATACTACTTTTTAAATCTTGGTGGTTTTTTTAAACTGCAACAACAAAAAAAGGTACGGGTTAGCTAAATATTATATAACTAGTATTCGTAATACTATACTAGTATACAACTGTATATGTGATTGGGCTGGCCAAAAAGTTCGTTCAAGTTTTTGGAAGATGTTACAGAAAAACTCGAACGAACGTTTTGGCCAACCCAATATAACTAGTATAATTTTTATGCATTAACTTGGGGTAGGGAGTAGTAGTTTCAACACCAAAAATATTTAATTTCTAAATTTAGAAATTCAAAGAAGAAGTGATCAACACTGCAAGCTCTCTCTTCTGAACCTGTTCCCCAAGAGGCCCGGCATCAGGATTCTGATACCCATCTCCACCTAAGCCACTCAAATAAAGAGATTAGTGGTATGAGAACAAGCACATGAGTAGCAGGGAGCAGGATGGCATCTTGAATCAAAGAGAAGAGTCTGTTCTACTTCCACCAGTGAACAAAATTATATCATTTTGCTCTGTAAGCATGGGCCCACAGAACACTAGGCAACTATGCTACTCCAAAAAGTGACAAGAATTATTGAAATTATCATCGTTTACTGTTATAATTAATACACACTTACGTATACTCTACATGTGTGTGTATCATCATGCTATTTCAAACTAACAGTAAATTTAAACATGCATACAACCACTTATAAGCAAACTACATACTTAAGACCATGTACCAAATTACATCATCATTCAGTCACCCTCAAGTAACAAACAAGATCTCTCACATACACTTCCTCGCACAAACTGATTCTCTTCTACCTGGGTTCTCCCCCACAGCCATAGTGGCCCTCACACCTTCTTCCCATATGGCCTGGAAACAGTGTTACGACCGCATACACGCACTCACAGTTTTATCAGCGGCACATTGTGAGATAGCCCTCTGTGGTCTCAGCTCGGCTGAGGGTCACAGGACATACAGTATTAATATATTCAGATAACTATGTGGTCACACCTCTGCTTCTCATATTGTGAGCTTCTCAGTGTCCCAGGAGAAGGTGCACAGCACATATTCATACACATGGTACCATATCCAATCATTCATCTTTCATTGTTTGACACTGCAGACTCTTACAGTAGTTTGTTGACTGTATAGCAAAACAACACTGGCTGAGCATCTGCCGGCGCATGCTGCACTCAGCATCCCCTAGCATCAACTATGGTTTTGCCCAGTGTTTTCTTGGTGTCAAATACTTTCATATTCATATAGCATCTCAGTTATAGTATTTAGAGCTGTTACGTGTGTAAAGAGAAGGGAGAGCAGAAAGCAAGGGGAAGGATGGATGTCTCAGATTAACAATCATGATGTTACAGACTCTGAGCTCCTAGAGGGCAGGGTTTGGTCTTGTTCACCATTCTCTCCCTAGTGCCTGGAACAGTGCTTGGCTCATGGTAGGCACTCAAACATACGTGTTGAATAAACTGATGAACACAAAGGATTCTTCATACAGTGACCTGGACAATTACTCGGCATCCTTCACATGCAGACTATGATATGCATAGTGTCATGCCTACCCAGTCTCAATGACATGTAAATCTCATACACGGTCACAGAATGTCACCCCATACTAAACATCAGTTTCCTGGGTCACACGGTCAACACATGTGTGGCTACAGTGTCACTCTTCTCTCCATTTCACTCTTGCAATGTCGTTGTGTCTCTGTGACACAGAGCCTGGAGGCCCACACAGCTTGACCCAGCACCTTGGGCGGCCCTACTCCTCCTCGGAGTCGCTGCTCCACACTTTTCCCCAGTGTATCAACTTGGCGGTGTGATGTTGGATTGGGGTGCCACTGTGTGTGTGTGAGGGACAGAGTCAGAGGTCCTACACAGTGTGACACAGTGTCTTGAGGTCCCACACAGGATGACGGTGTATCTGGGGAGTCACACTGGGCCATGGTATCGCAGTCTCACGGTGAGACACCGCGTGTGAGGTCCCGGCAGGGTGACGATGAACCTAAGAGTTACCCCCCCCCCCCCCCCCCCCCCCCCCCCCCCCCCCCCCCCGCCGTGGCACAGTGTCTTGGCCTCGTCCTCTGACTCGGTCTTCCCTACTCAGACCCCACCCCCGTGCCCTCACCTGGTGAGATCCCGCAGCCGCGCCTCCTCCCCGCGCAGGTAGCGCCGCAGCAGTCCCAGCAGCCGGCGCTCGGGCGCCAGGGCGCGCGCCACACTGGTCAGCGCCGAGAACGTGTCCCCGCGCGCCGCGACCCCGGCCAGGTCCCCTGCCTGGAGCGCCAGCACCGCCAGCAGCGCTGCCAGCCGCACAGCGGGGCCCATCGCCGGCGCTGGCGCGCGTCCTCTCAGGCCTTGCAGCCCGGCCCTGCGCCCGACGCTCCGCCCTGGCCCGCCCCCGGCTCCTCCTCGCTCTGACCCCTCCCCTCGCTCTCCACCTCCCACCTTCTTGCCCCCTAGTTCCCTAGACTGCGTGTGGACTGCCTGCAACCTCAGTGTCCGCCCGCCCTCCACTAAATCACAGCCCTGGGAAAACATTTCCACTGTGTCTATTTCACACTTGGGGAAATTGAGGCAGCGGGTGTGGTGAGGCATGAATTCACCAGTCTATGGCTGTACAACGCCATCCAAAAATATTCACCCCTCTGGATCAAGGGGTGGAAATGCAGAAACATCACTGGATTCTGATGGAGAAATCGGGAGAGTAAATGTCATGGTATGGTAACAGCGGTGCGGGTAAAGAGCTGTGACAGACCAGAGGGGAAGAAAACACTTCACACAGGACTTGACGTCTGAACCATCTTGAAGGATGAGTAGAATTTTGACCGGAGGTAGAGGGTGAAGGCCATTAGTGTCAGCGCATGACAAATCTAGGACCTATACAACCAAAAACTCTGGGGTCCTGGGTCACTGCTCTACATGACATACCTATGATCACTGAAGCAAACAAAAATATTATTATTGTATCCTACTACTTATTCTTTCCCCCTCTTTCCCAGGCAATGTTATTCACTCATTCATTCATTTAACAAATATTTAGCACCTGTTCCACTGTGCTGAGGACAAAGAGAAATAGCAGATCCAACCCTAGACTCACAAGGGGAGACAGAGATGTAAACAAATAACCACAAAGTGCTGTCAGGGTAACCGAGGGTTGTGCAGTGAGCAAGGGCAACTCTGAGGAGGGAGCCCATCCCCATGCATAGACGGTGGAGAGGGCTTCACAGAGCGGGCAACGTGTGCAGGTCCAAAAGGATAAAAAGGAATTGCCTGGAAGATGTCGGGCAAGGGAGGGATGGGCTTTCCTGGAGAAGGTACTATGTATGCCAAGGTTCGGAGATGGAAAATAGTTTGAGTTGCAGAAATGATGAAAAGTTCCTTGTGGTTGGGCCTGTCAGACTGTGAAGTGTTTTTGCATGTCATACGAAGAAATTTAGCCTGTTATGAAAATCCAATGGAAGTTTTTTTTTAATTGAAAAAAAATTATTTATACAGCTGCATCGGGTCTCAGTTGCGGCACACGGGATCTTCGTTGAGGCATGCAGATCTTTCGTTGCGGCGCGCGGGCTTCTCTCTAGTTGTGGCGTGTGGGTTTTTCTCTCTCTAGTTGTGGCACACGCAGGCTCCAGGGCATGTGGGCTCTGTAGTTGTGGTGCCTGGGGTCGAGAGCGCATGGGCTCTGTAGTTTGCAGCACACAGGCTCTCTAGTTGAGGCACACGAGCTCAGTAGTGTGGCGCACAGGCTTAGTTGCCAGGGATCAAACCCATGTCCCCTGCATTGGAAGGTGGATTCTTTACCACTGGACCACCAGGGAAGTCCCCCAGTGGAAGTTCTTAAGGTGGTGTTAATAACCATCCAGTGACTGAGCAAGGTGAGGGAATAAAGGCCCAGCCATTTAGGCCCAACATGAGACAGCTCTGAGAGGCAATACTAGCTCTAGCTCTCCTGCCACATTAATCAACGCTTTGTCAAGCCTCTTTGACCTCTTCCTCTGCCCTTTCCTGCTTCCTGTCTCTTTCACAGATGTTGATCCCTAACAAATATCTTGCACTTCAAACTTCATCTCAGCATCTGCTTCTGGAGAACCCGATCTGTAACACCAATGCAATCAACATACACAGCTGGTAAGTGTAGAGCAGGAAGCTGAACCCAGGTGGTGTGGATCCAGGGGCCATATTCTTAACTGCTACCAGAGGCAGATTTACCACGAAGCCTTTGAAGCTTAAGCCTCAAGGCCCCTAACTTGCACAAACCCTTACCAACACCCTCAGGATTGAGGGGTGGCAGAACCTAACAATATGTTCACATGGTTATATGTATTTGTAAAATTTGCAAAATAAAGCTATTTTAATGACAATTTTCTCTTTCCACTCTGACTTCCTCTCCATTACACTTCCCCTTATTGTGCGCATGTTGGAATGGCCAAGGGTCTGTATTTACAACTGAGTAGTCATCTTAGCCTGCTTTCTGCCCATAGAAGGTTGAGGGTTGTAGTATGAAGAATAATGGCCCCCCAAAGATGCCCATGTCCTAATTCCCACAGCCTGTGACTATGTTGCCTCACATAGCAAAGGGAATTTTGCAGGTGTGATTAAGGATCCTGAGATGCCCCATTTATTTACTTATTCACTTATTTTACATCAGTATGGGCTCATGAATTTTACTGAATGAATTATAATTCATTACTTTGCTTATTTTGAATCTCATATTGCCCTAGAGTTGGTCAATGGTAGCCTCTTCAATCTGCCTCCTGTGTCCTTTTGATATGTCCCCTTCATTCCTTGAGCACTTCCATAATTTGTTACTTCCAAGGTATTCCAAATCGCCATGTACTTTCCCTGCTCCTGTCCTGGAATCAAGCATTTCCCCATGAGCCCTGTTTCCTTGTATTCAGAAACTAAGATCTGGGTGCTAAGTATGCTCATTGCAACTGTAGTGTCTCTGCTCTCAGGTCCTTTCAGCAGACAGAACTACGTAATTATATATAAATCTGTTAAACTTTTCTTAAGTATTTTTTCTTTTAAAAAATGAGATATAATTTACAAACTATAAAATCCACATTTTTAAAGTGTACGATTCATTCATTTTTACTATGTTCACAAGGTTGTGCAACCATCACCACTAATATTTTCTTGCACCCCCCCAAAAAAAAAACCCTATGCCCATTAGCTGCCACTCTCCATCCCCCTCCCATGTGACAACCACCAATCTATTTTCCATCTATATGGATTTACCTATTATGGGCAATTCATATAAATGGTTTCACTTTTGATACTATAATAAATGGAATTTTCTTAATTTCATTTTTAGATTGTTCATTGTTAGTATATAGAAATTCAGTTGATTTTTGTATGTTGATCTTGTGTCCTGTAACCTTACTGAAATTGCTTATTATGTCTAATCGTGTTTTTTGTTTATTCCTTATAATGTTATATATAGAAGATTAAAACATTGGAAAATGGAGAGAGTTTACTTCCTCCATTTGAATTTGGATGTTTTTTCTTTCTTTTTTTTTTTCCTAATTTACTTTGCTAGAACTTCCAGTGTAATATTGAAGTGACAAGAGAGGATATCATTGTCCTGTTCCAGATCCTGGGTGGAAAGCTTTCAGTCTTTCACCATTAAGTATGATGTTAGCTGTGCGTTCATCAATGCTTTAACTAGGTTGAGGAAGATCTCTTCTGTTCCTAATTTTTTAAGTGTTTTTATCTGTCAAGTACATTTTCTGCATCTATTGAGATGATCATGTGGTTTTTATCCTTTTTTGTCTTAATATTATGTGTTATAATGATTGATTTTTAATATTTATTTACTTATTTATTTGGTTGCATTGGGTCTTAGTAGCGTCAGGCGGGCTCCTTAGTTGTGGCAGGCAGGCTCCTTAGTTGTGGCAAGTGAACTCTTAGTTGCGGCATGCATGTGGGATCTAGTTCCTGGATCAGGGATCGAACCCAGGCCCCCTGCATTGGGAGTGTGGAGTCTTAGCCACTGCACTGCCAGGGAAGTCCCATAATGATTGATTTTTCTTTGTTAAACCAACCTTGGATTCTGGGTTAAATCTTGTTCATGTGTTGCTGGGTTCACCTTGCTATTTGTGCTTCACTGAACTTCTTGGTTTATGTTTTTTCAAATCTGGGAAATATTCATATATTATTTCTTCAAATATTTCTTTTTGAAAATCTTCTGGAATTCTGATGAGATAAATTAGGTACTGGCTCACAGATCAATAAGGCTCTGTTCACTTTTTTTGTTGTTATTTTTATTTTATTTTTGAATTTTTAAAACATCTTTATTGGAGTATAATTGCTTTACAATGCTGTGTTAGTTTCTGCTTTACAACAAAGTGAATCAGTTATACATATACATATGTTCCCATATCTCTTCCCTCTTGCATCTCCCTCCCTCTCATCCTCCCTATCCCACCCCTCTAGGGGGTCACAAAGCACGGAGCTGATCTCCCTGTGCTATGCAGCTGCTTCCCACTAGCTATCTATTTTACATTTGGTAGTGTATATATGTCCATGCCACTCTCTCACTTTGTCCCAGCTTCCCCTTCCCCTTCCCTGTGTCCTCAAGTCCATTCTCTACATCTACGTCTTTATTCCTGTTCTGCCCCTAGGTTCTTCAGAACCATTTTTTTTTTTTTTGAGATCCCATATATATGTGTTAGCATACAGTATTTGTTTTTCTCTTTCTGACTTAACTTCACTCTATATGATAGACTCTAGGTCCATCCACCTCATTACAAATAGTTCAATTTCATTTCTTTTTATGGCTGAGTAATATTCCATTGTATATATGTGCCACATCTTCTTTAACCACTCATCTGTCGATGGACACTTAGGTTGCTTCCATGTCCTGGCTATTGTAAATAGAGCTGCAATGAACATTGTGGTACATGACTCTTTTTGAATTATGGTTTTCTCAGGGTATACGCCGAGCAGTGGGATTGCTGGGTCGTATGGTAGTTCTAGTTTTAGTTTTTTAAGGAACCTCCATACTGTTCTTCCTAGTGGCTGTATCGATTTACATTCCCACCAACAGTGCAAGAGGGTTCCCTTTTCTCCACACCCTATCCAGGATTTATTGTTTGTAGATCTTTTTATGATGGCCATTCTGACTGGTGTGAGGTGGTACCTCACTGAAGTTTTGATTTGCATTTCTCTAATGATTAGTGATGTTGGGCATCCTTTCATGTGTTTGTTGGCAATCTGTATATCTTCTTTGGAGAAATGTCTATTTAGGTCTTCTGCCCATTTTTGGATTGGGTTGTTTGATTTTTTTGATATTGAGCTGCATGTAAATTTTGGAGATTAATTTGTCAGTTGCTTCATTTGCAAATATTTTCTCCCATTCTGAGGGTTGTCTTTTGGTCTTGTTTATGGTTTCCTTTGCTGTGCAAAAGGTTTTAAGTTTCATTAGGTCCCATGTGTTTACTTTTGTTTTTATTTCCATTTCTCTAGGAGGTGGGTCAAAAAGGATCTTGCTGTGATTTATGTCATAGGGTGTCCTGCCTATGTTTTCCTCTAAGAGTTTTATAGTGTCTGGCCTTACATTTAGGTCTTTAATCCATTTTGAGTTTATTTTTGTGTATGGTGTTAGGGAGTGTTCTAATTTCATTCTTTTACATGTAGTTGTCCAGTTTTCCCAGCACCACTTATTGAAGAGGCTGTCTTTTCTCCATTGTATATTCTTGCCTCCTTTATCAAAGATGAGGTGACCATATGTGCGTGGGTTTATCTCTGGGCTTTCTATCCTGTTCCATTGATCTATATTTCTGTTTTTGTGCCAGTACCATACTGTCTTGATGACTGTAGCTTTGTAGTATAGTCTGGGAGCCTGATTCCTCCAGCTCTGTTTTTCTTTCTCAAGATTGTTTTGTCTATTCAGGGTCTTTTGTGTCTCCATACAAATTGTGAAATTTTTTGTTCTAGTTCTGTGGAAAATGCCATTGGTAGCTTGATAGGGATTGCACTGAATCTGTAGATTGATTTGTGTAGTATAGTCATTTTCACAATATTGATTCTTCCAATCCAAGAACTTGGTATATCTCTCCATCTGTTGGTATCATCTTTAATTTATTTCATCAGTGTCTTATAGTTTTCTGCATACAGGTCTTTTGTCTCCCTAGGTAGGTTTATTCCTAGGTATTTTATTCTTTTTGTTGCAGTGGTAAATGGGAGTATTTCCTTAATTTCTCTGTCAGATTTTTCATCCTTAGTGTATAGTAATGCAAGAGATTTCTGTGCATTAATTTCATATCCTGCAACTTTACCAAATTCACTGATTAGCTCTAGTAGTTTTCTGGTAGCATCTTTAGGATTCCCTATGTATAGTATCATGTCATCTGCAAACAGTGACAACTTTACTTCTTCTTTTCCGATCTGGATTCCTTTTATTTCTTTTTCTTCTCTGATTGCTGTGGCTAAAAATTCAAAAACTATGTTGAATAACAGTGGTGAGAGTGGACAACCTTGTCTCATTCCTGATCTTAGAGGAAATAGTTTCAGTTGTTCACCCCTGAGAACGATGTTGGCTGTGGGCATTTTTTTTTTAATCTTTTTTTCTCTCTGTTGTTCAGATTAGATAATTTTAATGAATTTATCTTCAAGTTCACTGACTCTTTCCTCTGTCATGTCTATTCTGCTATTGAGTTCATCAGTGAGTTTTTTAGTTTGGTTATTATACTTTCATTAGATTTCTCTTTATCTCTCTTCTTTCTTGATACTTTCTACCTTTCCATTCACTTCAAGAGTATTCACCCTTACTTCTTGGAGCATTTTATAACAATCTTCAACAATTTCAACATTTGCATCATCTTTTCCTTGACATTTGTTGATTGCCTTTTCTCATACTAATTGAGATTTTCCTGATTCTTTGTATGCTGAGTAGGATTAAATACTGGACTTTTTGAATGTTATGTTTTAAATGTCTAGATCTTGTTTAAATCTTATGGATAATAGTAATATTTTTCGTTTTAGCATACAGCTCATCCAGTTTGAGTCAGAAGTACTGACCTGCCTCTGTGGTTGTGGTTCTAATGTCAGTTCAGTTTTCAAAGCTTTTGCAATGCTATTCAGATCTGTCCCAGTTGTATGCCACCCAATGGCCAGTCCTAGATCTGGACAGTGGTCTATTGTATACCTCAGTACTCAGGTGTATGGTATGCTATTTAGCATCAGATCCATGCCTGCACAGTTCAGGGGTGAGGTCAAAAATTATGGGGTTGCTCTCCTGAACTCCTCCCTCTCTGTGATTTCTCTGATACTTTCCAGTCTTCTGAACCCACTTTTCAGTCCTTTGGCCAAAAACCTGGGGGTTCAGTTACTCTTCTCTGCTGTGTCCTTTTCATGATTGCATGTATCTAGGGCCAAGTGGCAGGAGGATAGAGGTAGAAAAAAAAATCAATGGGGGTTTTCCCTACTACTGGGATTGTTGAAAGCAAAAATTACAGCATTATTTGATACGGTTTCAGTGTATGTAGATGTAATACGTAAGATAAATTGAAGTTTTAGGTGGCCATAGGCACTCACTGCCACCACTGCCATTGTGGCCACCACTGCGGGATTGCCTGGAGGGAGGGGTGCAGGAGGACAGAGAACAAAAGACAAAAAAGGTTGGATGTTACCCCCCCACCCCCAAACCTCAATGTGAGAGTCCTCTTTCCCTCTTCTTGAGCCAGAGTTAGAGGGCTTCCCCTGTAGCTTTCTCAGTACTCAACCCGGAGCCCACTTACAGGTTTAAGGCTGCTGAGGATCAAAAAGAGGAAACTCACTGCCAGTTCAGTGGTGCTTCAAATTCTGGTCTTTCCCCTCAATCTAACTGCTATCATTTATTTGCAGAGTCCTCAATTGCCTGTTCCATGGATTCTGTCCAGGTTTTATAGATGCATTCAGGGGGCAAGACATCATCCCACAACCAGAATTTCCTACACTTTTATATTGTGTTTTAATTCTGCATCAGAGAGGAATTTTTGAAGTCACTCTAAGTAACAACAGAGTTCCAAGTTCAGCCAAAACCAAACTAAATTTTAACTAAATTATGCTACAAGTACAAATAATTGTGTGACAATAGAATAGATATTTTCCAAGAAAGCTAAGTTTGTGAGGCTCAACTTATGTTCCTGTTTGGTACTCAGCAAGGTTTTCTTGTTTGTTTATTTTTTGACCTGTGTTATTAGACAATTTCTATTTCTGAATGTTAAAAACTAAAAAATGCATGTTAGCTTTGAAGAAATGTTACTATTAGGTTTTTTAGTGCAAAAATAGAAAATTGAAGTAGAAATAAAAGGGTCAAGGAAAAGATCACGATTTTCAAATAAATATCAAGGCAGAGGAGAGAAAGGCTTTTCCATAAATAATCAACAGCAGCAGCTTCATGTCATGCCCCTCTTCCCTGCTCACTCCACACCAGCCACACTGGCCTTTGGCCTTTTCATTTCTTGCTCCTGCCAAGCTCTTTCCTGATTCATGAGTAATTTCTGACTCACCCCTACTCACCCTTTGAGTCATTTCCTCAAGGATCTTTTATTTGTCTGCAGATTTGGTTCAAATCCCTATAATATTCAAAACACCCCCTATATTTTCCTTTGGTAGGATTTATTACATTTATAATTCCTTATTTCTATAATTCATGTCAATCTGCTCTACCAGATCATAAGTTTCATATAGGCTGGACTGAGCTTAGCAGAGTGCCAGGCAATAGTAGGTACTCATTTAAAGAGAATAAATAGAGCAAAAGGAACATTCAAAATAATCCCACTCATCAATCTCTTTATTGAGGGTCCTCTATGTGCCAGTCCTCTGCCAAGTCTTTTCTAATATTTATTTCCTTTATTCTCACAATAAGCCTATAAAGTATGTATTGTTGTTTTGCATTTTATGGTTGGGAAAACTATAGCTCATTGAAGTTAGTGATTCAACAGCAAGATGGTAAAGCCTGAAATTGAAACCAGCTCTCGGCTGAGTACACTTTCCACTGCATCATTACTTGGCGTTGCTCATCACCAGCTCCTGGCTCAGCCTCCTTCCAATACCCAAGAAGAGTTTCTGGGATACTCACTTCTCACTTCTCAGTTTTATTCTCCTCTGTATTATGAAAGGATTAAACAAATGGATTGATGTTTCTAAAACTGTGGTCCACAGTACACCTGCATCAGAATTATAGGGGGAAGAGTGGATGTGCTTATGAAAAATTCAGTGTCCATAGCCCTACCAGACTCACTGAATCAAAATGTAGGGGACGAGGAACCAAAGTCCAAGAATCTGCATTTTTAACTGGCTCTTGAGGAGATGCTTATGCATATTTAATTTAATTGGTGATTTCCAAAGTTCCCTCCAGCTTTGACAGTCTTTTCTTCTAAGACATTAAATTTGGAGGGCATGCCTTTGTATCTCTATCATCTTTTACAGAGCTGTGAACTCAATATATACTATTTCTAGTGAATGAATACATTTGAATTTGGAAGACAGATTCTTAAGTATTTACCAGCTGTGATTCCTTGGGAAAATTACTTCACCTCTTGACTGTTAGAGTTATCATCTTTTAAGATGGAATTAATAATAACAGCCCCTATCCTGGCTTCCAACAGTTGGTGTGGGAGATAAATTAAATCATGTTTTTGAAAGCTCTTGTGATTCCAAGTTGAGGAACCACTACAGGTATAAAATGGACACCAACACGTGTTACTTCAGTCCTCAAACTCACAGATGGCTCAGTTACAGCTCTTTCAAATGCAAAGAATAGGTAGTTTATTAAAACATAAAACAGCAATCACCACCTTTGAAAATCATATTTCCTTGGAAAGACTCTAGCTTTTTTTTAGAAACCTGAGGCATTCCTATCGCGCCCCCTGGTGGAACTTAGAAGCTAACTCAAATCCACAATTCTTGTCAAACGCTGTTTACTTAGCAACAATGTATATAGCCCTGTCCGGGAAGATCCCACATGCCACAGAGCAACTAAGCCCGTGCACCACAACTATTGAGCTTGTGCTCTAGAGCCTGTGAGCCACAACTACTGATCCTACGTGCCACAACTACTGAAGCCCACATGCCAGAGCCCGTGCTCCACAACAAAAGAAGCAACCACAATGAGAAGCCCCCGCACCACAACGAAGAGTAGGCCCTGCTCCCCGCAACTAGAGAAAACCCGCACACAGCAGCAAAGACCCAAAACAGCCACACACACACAAAAAAAGTGGAGTCAATTTCCCCTCCCCTTGAATCTGGGAAGGCCTTATTCTGTTCTTTAGCCAATAAAATGCAACAAAAGGGACAGTGTGCCAGTTTTGAGCACAAGGACACTTGCATGCTTTGGCCCTCTCTTTGGGAACCTTGCACGGGCACCCATGTGAGCAAGCCTGGGCTCGCCTGCGGGAACATGGGAGCTACGTGAGGCAGAGCTCGGCCGACACAGCCGAGGCCGTCCTGAACTAGCCAGCACCCAGGCGACTTGGCAGCTGACCTCCACCTATACGTGAACCCAGCTAAGACCAGAAGAACCAGCCTACTGACCTCAGTCCAAATTGCCAAACTGCAAAACTGTGATATATAAATACTTGCTGTTTTAAGCCACTAAGTTGTGTATAGTTTGTTTTGCAGTAAAAGTTGTTACAGAAATTGGTGTCTGAAATGCTACCTTTAACAAAAACCCCCAAATTCACGGCATTGGCTTTGGGATCAGGGATGGGTGGAGATTGGAAAAATGGCAAGCAAACAGTGAAGTCTCGGAAAATGGTGAGGAAATTGTGACCGGAGGCTGGAAAAATGGTAGTGTCTTACAGTGGCAAAACAATTGGCAGAACTCTTGCCTATGGTAACTTGGAAGGTGGAGGATAAATACTCAAAAATTTTTGGTTTGACTCAGGAGATTTCTAAGCAGAATGTTGAAAGTGTCAGTTGGGTTCTTCCAGCTGGGTATTATAACTTTATAACAGGAAGAGAGGTATGAGCTAAAGAAAGGACTGGCCTGCTTGAAACATGAATTTAGAGAGAATAGAGAGGGGCAGGACTTACTATGTTAAAAAATAAAACTTTCTTCATCTTGAGGCTCTCTAGCCAGCAAAGAATTTTTACAAGGAACTATAGCCTGGAGATGTGAATCACATCAATGTGTGGCTGTAACACACTTTATAAAGACCTTTGAGAGAATTAAAGTGATGTCTAGTAGACTTCTAGACAAAAAGACTTCTTGGAATCTTAAGAGCAATATCCACAGATATCTAATTCCAAAATAGCACTGACAAAATTGAGAGAGATGTCTCAAAAACGATTGTGAAACAAACAAACAAAACGATTGTGTATGTGTCATTTGGAGTATGGAATAGACTATAATCAGATACATAGAAAACCCACAAAATTTTTAAATGAGTCACACATGTGAAAGTGCCACCAGCCAGGACTAAAAGGGACTGAAATAATTCAAATTGCCACTCAGCTGCCAATATGAGCCACTTTGTCAGAAGTAGCCAAGGAAGGTGATAGACAAAGGATAGTTCAGAGAGCAGAGCAAAGAAGCAGAGATCAATAGACTAGGGGACTACTCCCAGGGAGTAGAATTTGGCCTGAGCAAGGAATTTCCCTCTCCCGGGATAGGGGACCTGACAACCTTCATCTACCTGGAGTCCAAGATTGCTCTGTTTAAGGATGTCTATGTACCTTTCATGTTTCTCCTTCTTGAATGGAAATGTCTATTGATGTTATCCTGTCTGCCTCATTGCATACTACGTGTTTGGGAGGCAAATAACTTATCTTTTAAATTCATAGATATCAAGGTCAGAAAGAACAACATTTATCAAGTCATTTACAAACCTGATATAGATGATAAGATCCTAGACTTTGAGCCTGATGACATAATTGCAAGAGACTTTTGGGGGTTCTGGAATGGAGGTAAGCACATTTTGCCTGTGGGAGGAATGTGAATAATTAGAGAGTATATGTACTGTGGTAGATTATAAAAACGGTCACAATCCTTCAGTCCTCCCTGAATCCATACCCTTTGAGTTGTGACACTGCAGTTCCTCTCATCGAAAGATGGAGACTATTTCTCCATCCCTTAAATCTGAAGTGGCCTTGTGACATTTTTGGCCAATGGAATGAAGCAGAGGCATGCTTAAGGCTCAAGATGCCTCAAAACCATGTTTCAGTTCTTTTTCTTGAAATCCTGTCCTGCCGCCCACGTGAACAGACCTGACCTAGCCTGCTGGAAGACAAGAGACCACGTGGAGCAGAGAGGAGCCATCCCCGCAGAGGCCATCCAGCTCCCAGACAACTTGGCAGCTGACTTCAACCCATGAAATGAACCTAGACAAGACCAAAAGAACAACTCAGCTGAGCTCAGCACAGATTCTTGATTTGCAGAATTGTGAGCTATATAAATACTGGTTTAAACCACCAAGTCCTTTGGGGGTGTAGTTTATTATTCAGCAAAACTAACCAATTGAAAGACATCTAACCAATATAGGAGTCAAGGCAGGGAATTGGATTGGGTAGGGGTTTTATAGGAAAGGAAAATATATGAGACAAATGAGAAGGAGTATTGACATTTATTGTTCTAGGTGGTGGGTAAATGGGTGTTTGCTGTTATCTTTCTAATTTTATTTATTTTAAAGACTTTATCATGCAAAATTAGATTAAATTATAACTTTAAATTTAATATAAAAAGAGTAAATGTGGAAGTTCCAAAAGGCAAAGGCTCTCCTCTCCATACTGTCATTAGGTGATCATATTCATATCCGTGGCTTTAAATATGTTGATAATTTCTAAATTTAGATCTCTAGCTTAGACCTCTCTTCTGAGCTCCAGACTCATATTTCCAATTGCCTATTTGTCATCTACACTTGGATGTCTCTCGGGTGTCTCAAACATAGCATGTTCAAAATTGGTCATTTCACCTTTCTGTCTGTGATAGCCTGTCTCCAAGATGGCCCTCATGATCCCCACCTCCTGCGTAGTCCCTCACAAACTGTATCAGGATTGATCTGTATGACCACAGAATTTTGCAGAAATGACAGTGTGTGACTTCCGAGGCTAAGTCATAAAAGACACTGTGGCTTGTGCCTTGCTCTCTCTTTGGATCACTCACTCTGGAGGACCCTCAAGTAACCCTATGGAGAGGCCCATGTGGTGAGGCGCTGAGGCTTCCTGCCATGTGAGTGAACTATCTGCGAAGCTGATCCTCCAGCCCCAGCTGATCCTAAACCACGCATGACAGCAACCGCAGCTGACATCTTGATTGCAATCTCACTGAGACACGGAGCCAGAACCACCAGTTAAGCAGCACCCATACTCCTATTCCACAGGAAAGTTCAGGGCTTCCAAGCTCACACATGTGCCTCTCCATAGGGCTGCTCATGACATGGCAGCTGGCTTCACCCAGAGCAAATGATCCAAGAAAGAGTACCAAGATGTAAGATAAAGAGGCTTTTATAACCTAATCTTGGAAGTAGGATGCCATTACTTCTGCCAGGCAGGGATTATTGGGGGCCCTCTTGGAGACTGGCTTTCATATTGCTCAAGGTCTCATAGCTAGTAACTGATAGAAAGGGGTTTTTTGAAACTCGGCGCTCTGAAATTAGAATGTGTGTTCTTTACTACAAGGTAAAGAAGAAAAAGGGGGAGTTTTATAGATACTGTACAACAAGACTCCACAATAACTGAATTCAGTTGACAACTACAGCTGGATCTCAAATCCTGGCTGGGCTAGAGTTATTGGAAGTGAAGGCGAGGCTCAGTGGGTAAACAACAAGACAGCCCCAACTCTGGAAACTGGAAAGTAGAGAATGGGGTCCCAGGGTTCCCAGTTTTCTACTGAGCCAATCTCCCCACATAAGCTGACTGAATGCATGTCAACTAACCAGGCAAGTTCCAGAATCCTTGCTGCCATTCCTAAGTCCCAAACAGCCTTAGAACCAGGAATTGTTTCTAAGCCATGTCTTAGGCTGGCTTAGAAAGGCTAGATGGATCTGGATGGTACAACCAAACTTCCAGAACTTCAGGCTGGCTCCATTACCCTAGTAATCATATGACTCCATATTTTATTCAGTTTTAACTGAAAAAAAAATCCTCACCTCCATCCTGTTACGGGTTTTCATGCATTAGGAAGTAAGATTGGCAGCTCCAGGTGCTTATTTCAGTGTGGGGGAGGGGTGGGGAGGGAGAAGAAATAATGAACAACGACGCATTGAGACAGTCCATAGAGGAGAAGGAACGAGCTTACTGGCACTGGGGGTGGGGTGGGGGGTGGGTAGTCAGATGTGAGAAAAAAAGCTTAGGCCTGGACAACTTAAGTTTGAAGTGCTGTGGGACATCCAGGTAGAGATGACTTGAAAACTGTTGTGTGGCTCTGAAGCTTGGAAGGAAGTTCTGGCCTAAAAACATAGACCTGTAGTCGTCAGCTTCAGAGTGATAGTTGGAACTTCGGGCATTTCACCCAAAAAAAGTGCGTAAAATCGGAAATGCCGTTGGCTGAGATCAGAAACCTATTATCTAGCCTCCGCAGGATGCTTCTTCCTGCATTCTTTTTGCTGTCTGCTGGGTCTGCAAGGTCTGTTCTCTTTTCTCTACCTGACAAGCTCCTGCTCTTCCTTCAAGGCTCTACTCTAGTCCCAGCGATTCTTTAGAGCCCTTCCTGGATCCAGCACAGATGCCCCTCTATTCCTGCACCATTCTATGTTTACCTCTACTACTGCACTTCTATTGCATCCTAATTGTTTTTTTCTTCTTAAAGATGTGGGTTACATCTTACCAACTTTTTATTCACTGTCCTGCTCCTGGTAGGTTACTAAATATTTGTACAGAAGGAGAAAGGGACTACCAGTCAGGAGACCTGAGTATTAGTCCCAGGTTTGCCCCTGAACTGCTTTGTGACTCAAGGGATCACTTCTCTTCTCTGGACCTTAGTTTACTCCTGATTACAAGGAGGGAGGACTCCTTATGGCTGAAGACTAAGATTCAGTGAATGAATTTTTTTTTTTTATATCTTTATTGGAGTATAATTGCTTTACAATGGTGTGTTAGTTTCTGCTTTATAACGAAGTGAATCAGTTATACATATACATATGTTCCCGTATCTCCTCCCTCTTGCATCTCCCTCCCTCCCACCCTCCCTATCCCACCCCTCCAGGCGGTCACAAAGCACCGAGCTGATCTCCCTGTGCTATGCGGCTGCTTCCCACTAGCTATCTACCTTACGTGTGGTACTGTATATATGTCCATGCCTCTCTTTGTCAGAGCTTACCCTTCCCCCTCCCCATATCCTCAAGTCCATTCTCTAGTAGGTCTGTGTCTTTATTCCTGTCTTACCCCTAGGTTCTCCATGACATTTTTTTTTTCGTAAATTCCATATATATGTGTTAGCATACGGTATTTGTCTTTCTCTTTCTGACTTACTTCATTCTGTATGACAGACTCTAGGTCCATCCACCTCACTACAAATAACTCAATTTCACTGAATGAATTTTAACCAGGTCATGGGGGAGAAAGCAGCAGATTGGGAAGAAGATGAGTTGGGTTCTGCAGAAATTCACTCTGTGGACTCAAAGTGGATCTCCAACCTGACCCTCAGGCTTTCCTCACTGTAAAGAGAGATGCTTGCATTGAATTTGGGTTCCTTCCAGGGCAGAGGTTCTGATTTTGTTTCACGGGACATGGATCCCTATCCACCAGGGGAAGCATGCATATGTGGGAATGGCAAACAATTGGAAAAAACTCTGATCCAGTTACTGTTTTATTTTTTTCTGCCCTTGCTCCTTGCTCACCTGAGAATAAATCTCTTCCACCCCTGCCCCAATCCAGCTTTCCTGATTTAGCCTCAGGTTGGTTTCCACCCCACCTCTCCTGGTATTATATTAATTTTGGACACAGCTCTTTGAAAATTGTCCATGGGGTGATCAGGAAGGTGAGTAGGATCTAAAAAATAGGTCACACACCGGTCAGAATGGCCATCATCAAAAAATCTACAAACAATAAATGCTGGAGAGGGTGTGGAGAAAAGGGAACCCTCTTGCACTGTTGGTGGGAATGTTAATTGATACAGCCACTATGGAGAACAGTATGGAGGTTCCTTAAAAAACTAAGAATAAAACTACCATACGACCCAGCAATGCCACTACTGGGCATATACCCTGAGAAAACCATAATTCAAAAAGAGTCATGTAACACAATGTTCACTGCAGCTCTATTTACAATAGCCAGGACATGGAAACAACCTAAGTGTCCATCGACAGATGAATGGATAAAGATGTGGCACATATACACAATGGAATATTACTCAGCCATAAAAGGAAATGAAATTGAATTATTTGTAGTGAGGTGGATGGACCTAGAGTCTGTCATACAGAGTGAAGACACAGGCCTACTAGAGAATGGACTTGAGGATATGGGGAGGGGGAAGGGTAAGCTGGCACAAAGTGAGAGAGTGGCATGGACATATATACACTACCAAATGTAAAATAGGTAGCTAGTGGGAATCAGCCGCATAGCACAGGGAGATCAGCTCGGTGGTTTGTGACCACCTAGAGGGGTGGGATAGGGAGGGTGGGAGGGAGGGAGACGCAAGAGGGAAGAGATATGGGGATGTATGTATATGTATAAATGATTCACTTTGTTATAAAGCAGAAACTAACACACCATTGTAAAGCAATTATACTCCAATAAAGATGTTAAAAAAAAAAACAGGTAACACAAGGAACGGTTGCTAAATTATGCATATTTAGACTGAGGGGAAAAGTCTTTGAGTGACAAGGAAATGGATTTTTGTGTAACATTGAGTTTCCAAGTGCAGCCAAAGAGTAGAAGCTTCAGGAGGCAGATTTCATGAGAACACAATAAAGAACTCTCTACTGGCCTTTCTTTCAAAGGGAACAACTTGTCTTGGCAAGTTGTCACTGGAGAGGTTCAAATATATATCCTCATTTGGTAGCCATATTGCAGAAAATGATGAGATTGGATAAGATGACCTTTAAGATTCTTTCCAGTGGTGGATCCTCTCATACCTCCCCCATCCCCACCATCCTCTCTTGGAGACTTTCTGCTTAAACCCTCCTGTGACTCATTACCTGCTGACTGAAGTCCAAGCTCCGCAGCGCAGCACACAGGGCCCTCTCCCACCTCTCCACTGTCATCCCTACTCCCAGTGTCGCAAGACCGAACTACTCATGGTTCTCTGCACACTCATGCTGTCTTCTGCGCTTAAGATGTCCCCCCTCTTCCTTTGCCGAGCTTTTGCTTCTTCTCCAACGCTCCCTCTGGCACTGTAGCGGATGTTTGTCACCTTTTGTCTGCACCACAATTTCCAATTGGTCAGTTAACTTCCTCTCACTGTCTTGATGGAAGGGTAACTGCAGTGCCCTGTCTCCTGCTACCATTCAGAAGGAAGGTGAGGGGGTCAAATCTTTCCCTTATCAGGCTCTAGTTTCAGCTAGGAGGCAGGCATGTGACAAAAGTCCAGCCCGCTGGGCCTTCTCTCCAGGTACTTTGAATCCAAAGACATCAGGAAAAGATAAAGGTGATCTGGTGGCGTGAGGGCGGTGGGAACAGTGTCCCGAACAGGCTGTTCCAGCAGTAACCTGGTTGCTGTGTCCTTTTTCCTATTTCTTAGCCTTCTGCAGTGCTCTTGGTTCCTACATATTTCCAGGTCAATAAATATTTATAAAATGAATGAATGAAGCAGAGGGATAAAGGTCAAAGAATTAATTTAAGCAAATTACATGCAATACTGGACCATTTAATGATTAGAACCAGAGGTAAAGAGAGGGAAATAAACAGGAGAATGGTCACATCACTACAGGAATGAGGAAGTGCTAGTTTGGGGAAGACAGGGAGGTAGAATGGGGAATAAACATTTTTATTATAATCCCTCCTCCAAGACATCTCCATTTATATACACATGAACTCTTCTCCCTTGGGGATAACAGTTCTATTATTATTTTAGGTGGGATTAGCTTCTTGGTCCCTGTTTTAGGTGGGTCTCAGATCAATGGCCTTGCCCTTACCTTCAGAGACTGTTAAATTTAAAGAACTTGTCAAATAGCACATATCCAGTGGCAGGAGAAATCAAAGATGACTTGGAGATTTCAAACCAGGAAGATACGGGGCCAGGAAAGCAGGAAAAAAATGCTGAGCTCGAGATCTCAGGAGGACATGGGTAGAGATGACCCAGAGGCAGCAAGAAGTAGGTGTTGCCTGAATGAGATGTTGATTAATGGGTTTATAAATCTCTAAAGCTGGTGGTATCACTGCTGCATATTTCTCATCATGTGCAACTCTGTGCGTATGCAGAATCAGTGCAGAATTTAGTGCTTTTCTGCTGCAGGCAGAAACATGAGATGGGTTCATCCATTCAATAAACATTTACTGAGAACCTACTATGGTGCCATGCACTGTTCTAGGCAGTGGTAAAGTAGTGAAAAAGCTACACTCATGGAGACTATGGAGTCAGGTAATACTACTACTTAAATTTATTTGTTTTACTGTTTATGTGCTATGAACAACAATAAAATGGAAGAAGTGGGAGGGATGGGATTAGCATGGTTCCCAGAACATTCCATGCAGAAGGTGATAAAATGACCTTGTAGAATGTTACTCTCACTCATCTTACCTTTAAGCCTGATCAGAGGAAGGCAGGCAGTGGAGACCAGGACTACAGGGTCCTAACAACCCTGGAAACTAATCCCATGACCACCACTTTATCACAGCTATATAGTTACTTCTTTGAGAGATTTCCAAACCTTTAACTTTTTATTATGTTAGCTGATGCTAACATGGGCAGAAAAATTAGGTCAACTGAAGGAGAGATGGAGAAAAATAAGGTGGAAAGAACTTTAATGTTAGTCCTTTCTTCTGGGACTGCTGATGAACCAATCAAGAAATATTTACTGAGTAATGAGCTGTAATATTCATTTAGGGTCAAAGTTGCTTCTAGGGTATGCCATGTATATATATCAAGAATGTGTTCAGTTTGGATAGCCAACTTTATAAACTACACAGTATCTAAGATAATAAAAATTACACAGAAACTCATGCCTATGAAGAGACCTGTTTATTACTGATAACACTTCATTTGGCTAAAACCACACGAAAACCACGCACACAAATACTTAAATGCAAATTCTCATAGGCAGTACTTATGATACACCCTGGTGTTTTTGCAAGGAAAAACGAGAAGATGTTGACAGAAACTATTAAAACAAGGGCACAATTTTGAACTACTGCTACACAAAAAAATAAATAATTCTTAACTGCATATATTTTATCTGGCATATTCAATGATGTGTACAAAGAGTTTGTTTTAGCCTATAACACAAGGCCTCATCATATACAGATGCAACTCTTGTTTGAGTGGTTCTTGTAAGATATATGATGAATCATAACACTGAACAAAAATATACCAAACAGGATCAAATTAGTTGTGACTCACTTGGAAAGCAGCCCTAGCAGGCTCACAATGGCACTAATACTAGTGATATTAAGTCTACACAGACACTTTCTTAGCCTTCTTGGCCAACATCTTGCTTTGAGTGTAAAACACTAGGCCTTACATACAATTTCGAAATAGGAATATGCTCTTCTCTCTCCGAAGAAACAGGGTATTTAAGGGTGTGCATGCTTAATAAACTTCAGTACTGAGAATTGTTTTAAAAGCTGAATCAGAAAATGAACGTTTTCGATTGTTTCCTAAACTATTTGTTTCTTTAAAATCCCACAATTCCTATTGTCACCCATTAAGTACTCTACAACAGGTGCTACACTAGGTGGTGTGGAGATGAAAAAATAATAAACCATGATGCTTGCTCTCAGGGAGCTTATAGTCAGGTGCCCCTTCTTAGTCAAGGAATGCCAAAGAATTAAACAGAACAAACTGGCCAACACCTCTGACTATATTACAAGGTTCAGTGGTAACATAACTGTTTCAGGTCACTTGAATTTGGCATTAATACTTTCAAAAGTCAGCTTCTAAAGGGAATATCCTTGGTATGTGTTATGTTTATATTTCTCACACTAGAGTCAGTGCAGTACCCCCAGGGATATGCAGCAACTGAGGGCAGGGGGTGGGGGAGAAAACTGAGAGCCCATGTGATAAAACGGTGCCTCTTTCTGGCAGCACCAGTTTCCATGAAGACTGAAGGAATCATTTTTATACTAAAACAGTTTTATTACGGAGAATGTAAAATTCACTTACATTTTTAAGAGAGAACATGAAATTTCATGAGTGGCAGAGGCTGCTTCTGATTTTGCTCTCGGGCCCCTTCCCCTACACATTCATGTTCCTCTGCTTGAGGATTATGCTGGTGGAAAAATTTGAGAAGCAAACTTTAGATATGTCACTTTGCCCTTATCTTGGTCACTTTACTCATTCTTCTATGTTCTCTTTTTTAAGTACACAATCGTGAATTAACAAACAGATGTCTTAATGAATATAACAGTACGGTGAATATTTAAAGTAACCAATGGTAAACACTAACTTTGTTTCAAACTGGGAGTAAAATCAGGCTGTGTAAAGAGTCAGACAATGAGAGACTCTCTTCTTTCCACTTAGTCTTCTTATGGCTTAGGGTAAGATGCTTTGAGGGACAAATGTGAAAAAAGATTATCTCGGATCTTGTGCTTTGGATGCCCAAAGTACAAGGAAACCTGAAATAGAATGCTAGATCAATTGACCATTCATTTAGGTTAGTATGACTCTTTCTTCCTCAGTTTCTAGAGCAATTTCCGAAAACAAGTGAATTGTAAAAGGCCATAATAAATTAATATATAGTAGTATCCAGAAAACCAAAAAAGGTTATGCAACAGATTTAAAATTACGTGTTACAATGTCTTAAATATTCTCACAACAATAACAAAATAACCCAAAGTCCATAAACAAAAACAGCTTAGGAATAAGTTTAAAGCATTCTGAATGAATACAGTTAAGATCACTTATCAGTGAGGTAATAGGACAACAGCTTTTCACAGTAACAAAATGTGGGAGGGCACCTAGGGAAAGAGGGAGGTAGAGAGAAAAAAGCATAAAACAAATTTATCCAAGCAGAATTTGGATTTTTCAAGCATTACAAACATCAGTGGAAAACATCTAAGAGAAATACCAATAGCAGCAGTTCGTAGAACATTTCTCCATTAAACTCCAGCTAATATCTTTGTTGCATCAATTCCAGAAGCAACTTGCTTAAGAAATTGGAGGTCTATTCCCTATATAAAGATATTCCAAAGCATCCAACCTCTTAGAACCTTTTGTCTGCTGAAGTTACAACATCCAAATAACAATAATTTATATTTAAAACAAACCTCTCAACTATCCTATAATGCTATACACTCTTCAAGATGAACAAAATTGTGTTCACATCTCACTTAATTTGCAGGTTAAATTAAGCAGGTCTTTATACAATGAATAAAGACTGCACTCATGCATTTACTATTCAACATACACAAAAACTATCTTGTGAGCTACATTCTTCTAGGTATGGAGTGAAACTGAAATGTTACTTTCAGTGCTCTTTATGACATCATCTTTGTTCCAACCTGAGATTAAAAAAAAAAAAAGTATTGGAAGGAACCTTAAAAAGCCATTTAGTATACCCCTTTAATATTAAAATGTTTAATTTTATTTAAAAAAATCCTTATTCCCTATTATTCTGTCCTTGATGGAGATGGAGAACAGTTTGTCATATTATCAAACTTCCTACTTTGAGTTCTTCAATAAACGATTCAATTAATAACTCAAGAGTTATTAAACTATCTCAACAGCTCTCTCCCCTCCAGAGTTAAATGATCTTAATCCTTTGAACTTTTTCTCATGGATCTTATTTCCCAGTCTATATTTCATTCCTTTTTATTTCTGCTATATCCTCCCCTCCCCAGTTCCCATATGATCCTAAGATACAACATCCTAGCAGGAACTGAATCAGTATGAGAGGTACTTTTTCTCACCTCCTCAAAGGCCTCCTTGGTCTCTTTTTAGTGGCCACTAATAAAGGAAAACAAAAGCATCACTATCTGCTTATCATAATAACAAGTAAACACAAGTAAACAACTTGCCCACAGTCAGTTCACTCCCCACTTTTCGGGTGATAAGTTTGCCCTTCACACGAAGCATTTCCTGTGCCACCTTACTGACCTTTCTATTGTTATTTCTACTGTTTATTTCCAGTGCTTTGATCTTGCCCCATTAATTCTTTCGTTTTCCCCAAAGCTCTAGAAAATACCAGTTTTGATTTACACACTCAATGAGAATGCATTCATTTCCATGATATTATTCATAAACAAAAAGATAAACAATGTAGATCCTAAGGCTGAGACCTACCAGCCAGTACTTCTGTTTCTCTTGGTTGGCTGGGGCTACTGAATTTATTCTGTTAGGCAAGTGTACACCCACTATGTCAAGTTCTTGTTAAATATCATGCTTAGACAGACTCGAGAGCTTGGCTAGAATCATATAATTCCCTCAATCTATACACTTCAGGAACATTTGTAAAATTTTGTTAATTTTAACTTTGGATTTTAAAATTTTTGAGATAAGAATCCAAGCCTTAATGACTTTTCACCTTGATTAAGATGACTCAAGTGTTGCATTATATTAAAGCACTCAAAACTGTTCTATTTATAATAGAATGACAGTATGACACGACTTTAGTGATTATGAATGAGCTATTGTATCATTTTAGCTCAACTTTGTTCTTCAGTCACTGAAACACAGATACTAAAACCCAATATACATATTTTTCATATATATATATATATATATATATATATATATATATATGTAGCATTGTTCATACCACTTTGTAGATTATAGGCCATATCCTAAATTACAGTCTACATTCCCCAAAGCAAATAAAGCAAAAAATTCTACACATTTCGTCTTTAGTGCAAAGCCTTTGAAAACAAACTCATTCAGAAATAGTGCTCTACATTTAGCTCTATTATCTACAGTCACACAAGACTCAGCTACAAGAAAGTAAGGAAGGAACAAATTAACAATAGTGCCAATACAATAATTTGAAACTCACATCTGGATTATCTGGATTCAACCAAATGTTAGCTGATAGCTGCAATAAACCAAACCATGACTTAATAAATATTCTAGTCAGTTCAAATTTTATATTACTATTATTATTTAGGAAATAAATTCTCTCATACTAGTTATCGCCCATAGGCAATTTGTTTAGTATAATTACGTACATCCAAGGCCTCATTATTGTTACCTCTTAACTATACCACATGTATTAAGTACTCTGTGAGCTATATAGGATAGGATACACTTTAAGAAGATTAAACAACACTTCTCTATTAACTCTTTTAGAAGATGCAGAATCAACTAAAAATGACCTTCCAAAAATTTTTTTTTCCACACTAAAAAGATAAGCAGTATTCTTGCGATCAGAAATTCTACAGAAGTCAGCAAGATGCTAGGATAAACTGGACTTTAGTTTTATTTATTTATTTATTTATTTATTTATTTATTTATGGCTGTGTTGGGTCTTTGTTGCTGCGCACAGGCTTTCTGTAGTTGTGGTGAGCGGGGGCTACTCTTCGTTGTGGTGCGTGGGCTTCTCATTGCGGTGGCTTCTCTTGTTGTGGAGCACGGGCTCTAGGCACGCGGGCTTCATTAGTTGTGGCTCGTGTGCTCTAGAGCACAGGCTCAGTAGTTGTGGCACACGGGCTTAGTTGCTCTGCGGCATGTGGGATCTTCCCGGACCAGGGCTCAAACCCGTGTCCCCTGCATTGGCAGGCGGATTCTTAGCCACTGCGCCACCAGGGAAGTCCTGGACTTTAGTTTTAAAACATGTAGTTTTAGTGTTTCATAAGATCTAAAATCTGGATGTTTTATTTCTTAGTAAAATGAGCATCACTTCATGTGATAAAGAAATAAATATACTTGTAAAAATGTAATTTAAAGGTTAGGCTTTTAAATAAATTCACAGCTCCTTTCTTAGTTTGGATATTTTTCTTTACTTAGAGGTTGTGATAACTGACACAATTCTAACATGAAGATCCTTAACTACAGTTACACTGAGCCTGCTTTTATTGAGATTTTTACCTACATTCATAACACTTTTAAATCAACAAACCTATTTGATATAGAGGGGAAGCACCTATATAGTTTGGAAGATTTTCTTTAACTGTCTGCAAATTAACTGATTAAATTATATTCAATGCAAGAACACTATTTCAATTCAAACCATGCCCTGAGAAGGCACTGAGAAATTTGACAAGAACCAAGCCACTAGGAATGTTGCCACTACTGTTTTATGTTCGGTAAATGTCAGAATTTTAAATAAATACAATAAATTTACACTGCACCAAGAGCACCTGAAACAAAGGTGCTGAAACCACATATTGTAACATCTGTTCTAAGCTAGAAATGCTAAATACCTCATTTCAAATACTCTAATTTGTAAGTTAATACCTGTGATGTAACAATGACACTTTTCCACAGTATACTGGGAACAGTGCCATTTTCTTGCCAATTCTATGGATTAATTTCCTTAACTAATTCTACAATTATATAGCATTTATCTGCCTTAAAAAAAAAGTGCTATACACAATTACAAGAATATGGAACTAAGCTTAATCACACTTTACTAAGAAAACTCATTTGTATTGTTTTGTTTCTGTTGAAGGAAGAACGACGTATTACCATAATACTTTTAATGTAATGACTTTCGTTCAAGATTATGAAAAAATTTGAATCATTTCTCTCCAGACCATTTCATTTCAAATGTATACAGTTTGTTTAGTCAGCCAACCAAAAAGAAAGAAAGTAAAAGGAAAAAGATAACTCGGCCAGATGAGACAGAGAGAGAATGCTAACTCGAGTTCAATGCATGAAGTTCTTGGTTGTTCTGTTCCATGGGCCAGTGCAAAGCAATGACGTACTGGTGAACACTACACAGAACGCCAGGTCAGTCCATTTTTCCTGGGCTCAAGAAAATTCTCAATCAAAGCTTCAATGAGTTTCTTCAATTCCTCTTCTAGTAAGGCAGTGTCACTGAGGAAAAAGGTTAAGAGTTTTGAAGTTCTTTATTTTCATAGCCTTAAAACAACTGGTAAATGAAAGAGAAATTCCCTCAGTTAAAACAAAACAAAACAAATCGAGACCAAAGGTGGGAAGAGGGGAATCACACACACAGAAAACACCATTATCACAAACTGAAATTGAACTGCATTAAAAGGAGCTCCTTGGTACATGAAACATGGATGAGTTATAGTATATCTAAAGATTTCTCCTGAATCAGATAATTTAATGGCTTAGAACACCAATATCAGGTATTAAGATAAAATGGCTTCCTGAGATGTGACTAAAAAAATGAGATGTTTATAAAATAGCAAGTATTCCCTTCAAAGTTATCACCTGAAGAGGTGCCACTGCCCAAAACATTTCTAGGAATGCCTCTTTAAAACTGCCTTCACAGTCATTTTACAAGCTACACAACAAATCAATTTTTTTTACTTTAATAATCAACCTTCATTCTTAACCAAAGATAGCATTATTCAATATGTTTTACTTCACACTCTGCTCTGAATGACTTCAGGAGGTCATTTTTTTCCCCCAAAGGAAATAAAATCTGCTCCTAAACACAAAGATTAGGGAAAGAGTAAATAATGTAACTTGGGCTCTGAAGGCAATTCCAAAAAAAATCTCCTTCCCAAATACATATTGATCAATGACACCCTTATAGGAGATACTACTTATGAAAGTTTAAAAAGTTTAAATACCCTCTGAATATATTATTAAAGTCAAGTTAATTTAGTCACAATTTATACTCCTAAAAGGATATTAATTGGCCAGATTAAGTCAAATCATGTTACATGTAGAAAATAAGAATTTGGCAATAAACAAACTACTTGTTGATCAATTCTTTATGTTCATCAAGAGTTAAAGCTCAGGGCTTCCCTGGTGGCGCAGTGGTTGAGAGTCCGCCTGCCGATTCAGGGGACGTGGGTTCGTGCCCCGGTCTGGGAAGATCCCACATGCCGCGAAGCGGCTGGGCCTGTGAGCCATGGCCGCTGAGCCTGCGTGTCCGGAGCCTGCGCTCCGCAACGGGAGAGGCCACAACAGTGAGAGGGCCGCATACCGCAAAAAAAAAAAAAAAAAAAAAAAAAGAGTTAAAGCTCAGAGAGCCTTCCCAAGAATATAAATTCACTAAAAAATTAAAATTCAGTTCCCAAATAATGCAGCCTCTTTGGAAAACAGTCTGGCAGTTCCTCAAAAAGCTAAACATAGAACTACCATATGACACAGCAATTCTACTCCTTATATATATATATGATATATACCTAAGTGAAATGAAAATATACGTCCACATAAAAACTTGAACACAAACATTTAGAGCACCATTATTCATAATAGCCAAAATGTGGAAATAACCCAAATGTCCATCCTCTGATAAACGGATAAAAAAATATGGTATATCCATACAGTGGAATATCATTGAGCCATAACAAATTTTTTAAAAAAGGAATAAAGTACTGATTCATGCTAACATGGATGAACCTTGAAAACATTATGCTAAGTAAAGATGCCAGTCACTAAGGACCACATATTGCATGATTCCATTTATATGAAATGTCCAGAAGAAGCAAACCTGTAATGACAAATAGTAGATCGGTGGTTGCCTAGGGCTGGGAAGGAGGGGAGTGGAGAGTGACTGCGAACGGGTATGGGGTTTCTTTCTGAGGTGATGAAAATGTTCTAAACTTGATTATAGTGATGTTTCCACAGCTCTGAATATATTAAGAAACATTGTTGTATACTTTAAATGGCTGAAT
>NW_021703433.1:0-9867 GCF_005190385.1 Monodon monoceros | reverse complement strand
AACCAACACAGCCTATGGCACTTCCACTTATGGTCCTATAGCTTAGGGAAATTAAAATCAAAAACACACAGCCACCCCAAATTTTCGGACGGCTCTGTTTACAAGAACCTCATCTATGGTACAAGGTAAATATCCCAGAATGCGAAAAATGAATAAAGAAGTTGTGGTACGTACGTACAATGGGATATCACTCAGCAATGAAATCTATGTCATCAGGCCCGTCGCGGCACAATGAGTGGATTGAGGTACGACGATTCTAAGTGAAATAAGTCAAACAGAAAATGAAACATCATAAGTTATCACTAATAAAAGGAATGTAAACTTTGCTACACATGCACTGAATTACAAAACAGAAGAGGGTCTCAAATTTAGGAAACCAACTTAGGCTTGCTTAAGGGGAAAGGTGAGTTGGGGTGCTGCATAAAACCAGAGATAGAAATTAGCACAGATAACTTTCCATAAGCCAAATATATAATAGTCAAGACCTACTCCTTGCTCAACGAAATGGAATAAACACCCCATATTCAAGGCCTAGGAATACACCTGTCTAGGAAGGATCTTCAAACCCATGGATTTATATGTCTCCATAAGAGAATCAAGCGTTTGTACAGCGGCATGAACACGGCAGTGAAAATCCGATAAATCCCATTATCAAAATAAATTACAAAATCAAAACACAATGACACTGATATAGAGAGCAATTCTTAAATAATTCATTCAGGGCTTGTGATGCAACCTGGATTTACCACATCTACAGCCAAAGCTGAGTGAGACATAAGGATAGACAAGAGGCTGATAGCATTGGTGAGGTTCGGTGAGCAAACGCAGACCCTTTGAAGTCATACTGCATGGTACCTATTCCATGGGTCCCAACTCTCCAGGTTTAAGGGATTCTTCCTTCAGCAAAAACATGCATGGGAAACCCAGAGTATGGTCCACCGTGTGATTGGGAAACGTTTTCAAATGCATCTCAGTTTTCGAACCCTGGTACTCGGGTTCACCATTCCGGACGCTTCACTAACACTCTCCCCACTTGGAGAGTCAGTGCCTTTAACCTCCTGTTTGGCACAGTTTGCAATTTCTGCGCAAGATGAACAGGAATAGGGAGAACCAATGAGAGACTAGCTGTAGGTGTCTGCATGGGCAAATGTAACGCTCATTTCCCACCAGGAAGAGGAATTAACCAAAGGCTCAGCGTGCCCTGTCAGAAACAGATTAGGGCCGGAAGCAATCTTGCGGTTTTGCGGCCAGCTCACAAGAAAGCGAGTTGAAGAAAGGAGCTCAGGGGCACTGTAATACACAAACCTGCACAGTTATGAATGACAGCTATCGTCCAAAAATGTACTGAGGTAAGTCTTCGAGGAGGACTTGAAAGCGGGGCAGAATTTCAGGAAAACGATTTCAGGGGGTAGACTGGAACTGCACTTAAAGCATAGGAAAAGAGGCAGAATGTCGACAATGATGCACTTGGCCATAAAGTGCGTACGCGTTCTTTCCTGAATATATTCAGGAAAGAACGCATACGCACTTTCTGGCCAACCAAGCAAGCGTGTAAAGGAAACCTGCACTACAATGAAGTCTCACTGCCCCCCGGTCAAAAGGGCCATCTGAAAAAAGTGTAAAATCCAGAAAGGCAGGACAGGTCATGGAGAACAGGGAGCCTTGTTATGCTAATGGGGGGGATGTAAATTGCCAACAGCCACTCTGGACAAGTGTATGGTGTTACCTGAAAAACCTAAAAAACAAAGCAACAGAGACTACGGCACTTCCACTTATGGTCTTATAGCTCAGGGAAATTAAAATCAAAAACAGACAGCCACCCCAAATTTTCAGACGGCTCTGTTTACAAGAACCTCGTCTACGGTACAAGTTAAATATCCCAGAAAGCGAAAAATGGATAAAGAAATTGTGGTACGTACATACAAAGGAATATCACTCACCAATGAAATCGATGTCATCAGGCCCGTCGCGGCATAATGAGTGGATTCAGGTACGATGATTCTAAGCGAAATAAGTCACACAGAAAATGAAACATCATAAGATATCACTAATACACGGAATGTAAACTTGGCTACACATGAACTGAATTACAAAACAGAACAGGGTCTCAAATTTAGAAAACCAACTTATGCTTGCTTAAGGGGAAAAGTGAGTTGGGGTGCTGCATAAAAGCAGAGATAGAAATTAGCACAGATACCTTTCCATAAGCCAAATATATAATAGTCAAGACCTACCCCTTGCTCAACGAAATGGTCTAAACACCTCGTATTCAACGCCTAGGAATACACCTGACTAGTAAGAATCTTGAAACCCATGGATTTATATGTCTCCATAAGACAATCAAGCATGTGTACAGCTGCATGAATGCAGCAGAGAAAATCCGATAAATCCTATTATCAAAATGAATTACAAAAACAAAACACAATGACAGTGAAATAGAGAGCAATTCTTAAATAATTCATTCAGTGCTTGTGATGCAACCTGGATTTACCACATCTACACCCCGAGCTGAGTGAGACATAAGGTTGGACACTTCGGGCTGATAGCATTGGTGACGATCAGTGAGGAAAGGCAACCCTTTGAAGTCATACTGCATGGTACCCATTCCATGGGTCCAAACTCTCCAGGTTTAAGGGATTCTTCCTTCAGGTAAAACATGCATGGGAAACCCAGAATATTGTCCACTGTGTGACTGGTAAACCTTTTTAAATGCATCTCAGTTTTCATCCCCTCGTACTCGGTTTTACCATTCCAGACGCTTTACTAACACTCTCCCCACTTGGAGAGTCAGTGCCTTTAACCTCCTGTTTGGCACAGTTTGGAATTTCTGCGCAAGATGAACAGGAATAGGGAGAACCAATGAGAGACTAGCTGTAGGTGTCTGCACGAGCAAATTTAACACTCATTTCCCACCAGGAAGAGGAATTAGCCAAAGGCTCAGCATGCCGTGCCAGAACCAGATTAGGGCCTGAAGCAATCCTGCGGGTTTGCGGCCAGCTCAGAAGAAAGCGAGTTGAAGAAAGGAGCTCAGGGACACTGTAATTCACAAAACTGCAGAGTTATAAATGACAGCTATCGTCCAAAAATATATTGAAGTAAGGCTGCAAAGAGGACTTCATCGCGGGGAAGAATTCCAGGAATACGATTTCAGGAGGTAGACGGGAAGTACTCTGAAAGTATAGGAGAAGAGCCAGAACCTCGACAATGATGCACTTGGTCAAAAAGGGCATATGCGTTTCTTCCAGGGCCCTTATTAAAGAGGGTAGGAGGCTCCCAGCATGCTTCAGTGGCCAACAGAGGGCCTACATCGCCAAGGCGACGTGAGCCATCCAGGCAGGAGTGACCTCACATCAGAGGGCCCACCTCACAGAAGGGTAAGGAACCCAGTCAGGATCAGACTCTCACCAGAGTGCCCACATATGCAAGGGGCTGGGAACCAGGCACGAGTGTCCTCACACCCGTGGGGCCACATCATCGAAAGTTGAGGTACCCAGCACATGTGGCCTCAAACCAGAGGACCCACATCACCATGGGTCTCGGAGCGAGGCAGGCAGGATTAACCTCAAAACACATGGCCCATTGTATAAAAAAGGTGAGGAATCCAGCAGTTGGAACATCCCAGCAGGCGGCCCAGAGCACCGAGGCTATGGGATCCAGGCAGTGATGAACTCACAACAGAGGGCCCTCATCGTGATACTGTAAGCAACCCAGCCGTTGTGACCTCAGAACACAAGGCCCACATCCCCATGGGGAAGGGAACCAAGCAGGAGTGTCATCGCACCAGTGGGCACACATCAGAAAATGTCGGGAACCCAGCAGTTAAGGCCGGACGCAAGAGGGCCCTCATCACTGAGGAGAGGAGGCTCCCAGCAAGCTCCAACTGCTACCAGAGGGCCGACGTCGCCAATGCGGGGTGTGCCAGCAGGCAGGAGTGACCTCAGAGCAGAGGGCCAACAACACAAAAGTGTGAGGAACCCAAAGAGGATCAGACTCTCACCAGAGGGCCCACATCACCGAGGGAATGCAAACCAGGCAGGAGTGTCCTCACACCAGTGGGGCCACATCACCAAAATGTGACGGACCCAGCACACGTGGCCTCAAACTACAGGACACACATAACCAAGGGGCTGGGAGTGAGGCAGGCAGGAGGAGCCTCAAAACAGAGGGCCCATAGCGTAAAAAAGGTGAGGAATCCCGCAGTTGGAACCTCCCAGCAGGCGGCCAGGAGCAGCGAGGCTATGGGATCCAGACCTGACTGAACTCAAAACAGAGGGCCCTCATCATGAAACTGTGAGCAACCCAGCCGTTGGGACCTTAGAGCAGAAGGCCCACATTCCCATGAGGTTGGGAACCTGGCAGAAGTGTACTCGCACCACAGGGCGCACATCAGAGAATTTTGGGAGCCCAGAAGTTAGGGCCTGACGCCAGAGGGCCCTCATTACCAAGGGGAGGAGACCCCAAGCAGGCACCAACTCCCAACTGAGGGCCCATGTCACCAAGGTGACGTGCAACAGCCAGGCAGGAGTGACCTCACAGCTGAGGGCCTACCTCACAGAATGGTGAGGAACCCAGCCAGGATAAGACTCTCACCAGAGGGCCCACATCACCAAGGGCATCAGAACCAGGCAGGACTGTCTTCACACCAGGGTGGCCACATCATAGAAAGGTGAGGAACCCAGCACATGTGGCCTAAACCAGAGGATCCAGATCTCCAAGGGGCTTGGAGTGAGGCAGGCAGGAGTAGCCTCACAACACAGGGCCAATAGAACAAAAAAGCTGAGGAATCCTGCAGTGGGAACCTCCCAGCAGGCAGCCCAGAGCACCGAGTCTATGCGATCCAGGCTGCAGTGAACTCACAGCAGAGGGCCCACATCATGAAACTGTGAGCAACCCAGCCGTTGGGACCTCAGAGCACAAGGCCCACATCCCCATGGGGTTGGGAACATGGCACGAGTGTCCTCGCACCACTTAGCACGTATCAGAAAATGTGGGTACACAGCAGTTAGGGCCTGACGCCAGAGAGCCCTCATCACCGAGGGGAGGAGGCTCCCAGCAGGCTCCAACTGCCGCAAGAGGGCCGACATTGCCAAGGCGGGGTGTGACAGCAAGGCAGGAGTGACCTCACAGCAGAGGGCCCACCTCACAGAAGGGTGAGGAACCCAGCCAGGATCAGACTCTCACCAGAGGGCCCACATCACCAAAGGGATAGGAACCAGGCAGGAGTGTCCTCACACCAGTGGGGCCACATCATCAAAAGGTGAGGTACCCAGCACACGTGGCCTCAAACAAGAGGACACACATCACCAAGGGGCTGGGAGTGAGGCAGGCAGGAGGAGTCTCAAAACAGAGGGCCCATAGAAGAAAAAAGGTGAGGAATCCCACAGTTGGAACCTCCCCGCAGGTGGCCAGGAGCAGCGAGGCTATGGGATCCATGCCGGAGTGAACTCACACCAGAGGGCCCTCATCATGAAACTGAGCAACGTATCATTGGGACCTCAGAGCAGAAAGCCCACATTCCCATTGTGTTGGGAACCTGGCAGGAGTGTACTCGCACCACAGGGCACACATCAGAAAATTTTGGGAGCCCAGGAGTTAGGGTCTGACACCAGAGGGCCCTCATTACCGAGGGGAGGAGACTCGCAGCAGGCACCAACTCCCAAATGAGGGCCCATGTCGCCAAGGTGACGTGTGCCAGCCAGGCAGGAGTGACCTCACAGCAGAGGGCCTACCTCACAGAAGGGTGAGGAACCCAGCCAGGATAAGACTCTCAGCAGAGGGCTCACATCACCAAGGGGATCGGAACAAGGCAGGAGTGTCCTCACACCAGTGTGGCCACATTAAAGAAAGGTGAGGAACCCAGCACATGTCGCCTAAACCAGAGGACCCACATTTCCAAGGTGCTCCGAGTGAGGCAGGCAGGAGTAGCCTAACAACACAGGGCCCACAGAATAAAAAATGTGAGGCATCCAGCAGTTTGAAATTCCCAGCAGGTGGCCCAGAGCACGGAGTCTATGGGATCCAGGCCACAGTGATCTCACAGCAGAGGGCCCACATCATGAAACTGTGAGCAACCCAGCCAGTGGGACCTCAGAGCAGAAGGCCCACATCCCCATGGGGATGGGAACCTCGCAGGAGTGTCCTCGCACAACTTAGCATGTATCAGAAAATGTGGGAACCCAGCAGTTATGGCCTGACGCCAGAGGGCCCTCATCACGGAGGAGAGGAGGCTACCAGCAGGCTCCAAATGCCACCAGAGGGCCGACGTCACCAAGGCAACGGGAGCAAGCCAGGCAGTAGTTACCTCACAGCAGAGGGCCCACCTCACAGAAGTGTGAGGAACCCAAAGAGGATCAGACTCTAACCAGAGCGCCCACATCACCAAGGGGATGCAAACCAGGCAATAGTGCCCTCACACCAGTGGGGCCACATCAGCAAAAGTTGAGGAACACAGCACATGTGGCCTCAAACAAGGGGACACACATCACGAAAGGGCTGGGAGTGAGGCATGCAGGAGGAGACTCACAACAGTGGGCCCATAGAATAAAAAAGGTGAGGAACCCCACAGTTGGAAGCTCCAAGCAGGTGGCCCAGAGCACCGAGGCTATGGGATCCATGCCGGAGTGAACTCACAGCAGAGGGCCCACATTCTGACACTGTGAGCACCCCAGCCATTGGGACCTCAGAGCAGAAAGCCCACATCCCCATGGGGATGGGACCCTGGCTGGAGTGTACTCGCACGACAGGGCACACATCACAAAATTTTGGGAGCCCATGAGTTAGGGCCTGACGCCAAAGGGCCCTCATTA
The DNA here is from genome assembly GCF_005190385.1 of Monodon monoceros. Taxonomy (NCBI): domain Eukaryota; kingdom Metazoa; phylum Chordata; class Mammalia; order Artiodactyla; family Monodontidae; genus Monodon; species Monodon monoceros. Next base: position 3,061 of record NW_021703433.1, on the reverse strand, counting down.
CTGAGGGGAGGAGACTCCCAGCAGACACCAACTCCCAACTGAGGGCCCACATCGCCAAGGTGACGTGTGCCAGCCAGGCAGGAGTGACCTCACAGCAGAGGGCCCACCTCCCAGAAGTGTGAGGAATCCAGACAGGATCAGACTCTCACCAGAGGGCCCCCATCACCAAGGGGATGGGAACCAGGCAGGAGTGTCCTCACACCAGTGGGGCCACATCAATAAAGGTGAGGAAACCGGTACATGTGGCCTTAAAGCAGAGGACCTACATCACAATGGGGCTGGGAGTGAGTCAGGAAGTAGGAGCATGAAAACACAGGACCCAAAGAATAAAAAAGGTAAGGAATCCAGCAGTAGGAACCTCCCAGCAGGCGGCTCAGAGCACAGAGTCTATGGGATCTAGGCCTGAGTGAACTAACACCACAGAGCCAACATCATGAAACGGTGAACAACACAGGTGTTGGGACCGTAAAGCAGAAGGCCCACATGCCCATGGGGATGGGAACCTCGTAGGAGTGTCCTCGCACCACTTAGCACGTATCAGAAAATGTGGGTACCCAGCAGTTAGGGCCGGACGCCAGAGGGCCCCGATCACAGGGCAGGAGGCTCCCAGCAGGCTCCAACTGCCACAAGAGGGCCGATGTTGCCCAGGTGGGGTGTGCCAGCCAGGCAGGAGTGACCTCACAGCAGCGGGCACACCTCACAGAAGGGTGAGGAACCCAGCCAGGATCAGACTCTCACCAGAGGGCCCACATCATCATGGGGATAGGAACCAGGCAGGAGTGTCCTCACACCAGTGGGGCCACATCATCAAAAGGCGAGGGACCCAGCACACGTGGCCCCAAACCAGAGGACACACATCACCAAGGGGCTGGGAGTGAGGCAGGCAGGAGGAGTCTCAAAACAGAGGGATCATAGAAGAAAAAAGGTGAGGAATCCCGCAGTTGTAACCTCCCAGCAGGTGGCCAGGAGCAGCGAGGCTATGGGATCCAGGTCGGAGAGAACTCAGAGCAGAGAGCCCTCATCATGAAACTGAGCAACCCACGGTTGGGACCTCAGAGCAGAAGGCCCACATTCCCATGGGGTTGGGAACCTGGCAGGAGTGTACTCGAACCACAGGGCGCATATCAGAAAATATTGGGAGCCCAGGGGTTAGGGACTGACGCCAGAGGGCCCTCATTACCGAGGGGAGGAGACACCCAGCAGGCACCAAATCCCACCAGAGGGCCAACGTCGCAAAGGCGGGGTGTGCCAGCCAGGCAGGAGTGACCTCAGAGAAGAGGGCCCACCTCACAGAAGTGTGAGGAACCCAACCAGGTTCAGACTCTAACCAGAGTGCCCACATCACCAAGGGGATGGGAACCAGGCAATAGTGCCCTCACACCAGTGGGGCCACATCAGCCAAAGGTGAGGAACCCAGCACATGTGGCCTCAAACCAGAGGACACACATCACCAAGGGGCTAGGAGTGAGGCAGGTGTCTGGAAGGGCACATTTAACTCTAATTTCCCACCAGGAAGTGGAAAGAACCAAAGTCTCAGAGTGCCGTGCCGGACCCTGATTACGGCCTGAAGCAAACCTGCGGTTCTGTGGCCAGTTTTCAAGGAAACGAGTTAAGAAAGGAAATCACGGGCACTGTAATTCACAAACCTGCAGAGTTATAAATGACAGCTATTGGCAAAAATATATTGAAGTAAGTCTGCAAAGAGGACTTGAAAACGAGGCAGAATTGCAGGAATCATATTTCAGGAGGTAGATTGGAATTGCATTTAAAGCATGTGAAAAGCGGCAGATCTTTGACAGTGATGCACTTGGACAAAAGTGCGTAAACATTTTTTCCTGAATATATTCAGGAAAAAACACATATGCCCTTTTTGGCCAACCAGGCACTCGAGAAATGGAAATCCGCACTACAATGAAGTCTCATTTCCCATTCGTCAAAAGGGCCATCTGAAAGAAGTGTAAAAACCAGAAACACAGGACAGGCCATGGAGAACAGGGAGCCTTGTTATGCTGATGGGCGGGATGTAAATCGCCAACAGACACTCTGGAGATGTTTATGATGTATCCTGAAACATCTGAAAAACAAAGCTACAGACCCTAGGGCACTTCCACTTTTGGCCCTATAGCTTAGGAAAATTAAAATCAACAAGACACAGCCAACACAAAATTTAGGGCTGCTGTGTTTACAAGAACCTTGAGTCCAGTACAAATTAAATATCCCAGAAAGAAAAAAAAGGATAAAGGAGTTGTGCTACTTACGTACAACGGAATATCACTCAGCAATGAAATCAATGTCATCAGGCCTGTAGCAGCAAATTGAGTGGATTTAAGTATGATGATTCTAAGAGAAATATGTCACACAGAGAAAGATAATTATAAGATATCACTAATAGAGAGAGTGTAAACTTGGCTACACATAAACTGAATTCCAAAACCGAACAAAGTCTCACATTTAGATAAAAACTTATGCTTGCTTAAGGGGAAAGTTGAGTTGGGGTGCTGTATAAAACCAGAGATTGAAATTAGCACACATACCGTTCCATAAGCCAAATATGTAATAGACAAGACCTACTCTTTGCTCAACGAAATAGACTCATCCATAGTGTATCACCTCACACCTGTTAGAATGGGCATCATCAGAAAATCTACAAACAACAAATGCTGGAAAGGGTGTGGAGATAAGGAACCCTCTTCCACTATTGTTGGGAATGTAAATTGATACAGTCACTGTGGAGAACATTATGGAGTTTCTTATAAAACTAAGAATAGAATTACCATATGATACAGCAATCCCACTACTGGGCATATACCCAGACAAAACCATAAATCAAAAAGAGACATTCACCGCAATGTTCATTGCATCACTATTTACAATATCCAGGTAATGGAAGCAACCTAAATGCCCACAGACAGACGAATGCATAAAGATGTGGTACATATATAAAATGGAATATTACTAAGCCATAAAAAGGAATGAAATTGGGTCATTTGTAGAGACGTTGATGGATCTAGAGACTGTCATACAGAGTGAAGTAAGTCAGAAAGAGAAAAACAAATCTTGT
>NW_021703432.1:0-3283 GCF_005190385.1 Monodon monoceros | reverse complement strand
GGAACAGCCTATAGGAGCACACAAACACCAACAACTCACAGTGACTCAGAGCACAGCATTTACCATGACAGACAGACCCACACACAAAAACACGCATGCCTACTGTGACTCAATGCACAGCCCCTACAAACACACACAAAGACATGCTCACATGGCTCACTCTGACTCTATGCTAAGCCTGTCTCAGCACACATGCCTCACTTTGAATGAATGCACTGCCTATTCCAGCACACACACAAACACACACACACATATTTCAGTGTGACTCCATGCACAATCTATAACAGCATACACACAAAGATGGCTTCCTATTGCTCAATGCATAGTCTATAAGAGCACACACACAGAAACACAAACACAGCTCACTTTGAATGAATGCAAAGCCTATACCAATGCACGCACAAGCACACATACATAAATGGCACACTGTGACTGAATTCAAAGCCTATACCAGCACACACACACACACACACACACCTTTATCCTTGAGATATTGTGTCCAGCCTATAGCAGCACACACACACACAGAAACACAGCTCAGAGTGACTAAAGCACAGACTATACCAGGATTCACACACACACACACACAGACACATGTATGCCTCTCTGTGACCCAATGCATAGCCTATAACAGCGCACACACACACATGGCTCACAGGCACGGCTTACTGTGGTTCATTTCACAGCCTCTACCAGCACACACACACACAGACACCCCTCTCTGTCAGTCAATGCTCAAGCTATACAGCACACACACACCACTCAGTGTGGCCCATTGCACATCCTATACCAGCACACACACACGTCTCACTGTAAATCTATGTGCAGTGTATACCAGCACACACACACACACACACACAGCTCAATGTGATTCAATGCATAGACTATTCCAACACAAACACACCCATATCCATTGCTCACTGTGACTCAATTCACTATCTATTATAACACACACACACACGCATACACATGGCTCACTCTGACTCAATGCACAGCCTGTAAATGTAACACACACTCAATGATGGCTCACAGTGACTCAATGTTCAGCCTATACCAACACAATCACATGTGGCTCACAGTGCCTAAACTCACACCCTCTACGAGCACTCAGATTCACAAATGGCTCACTGTGTTTCAATGTACAGCCTATACCAGAACACAACCACACACCCACAGACATTTACACAGTAAAACGTTCCCTGTGACTCAATGCATGGCCTGTAAGAGCACACACACACACACACATGCAAGGCTCATGGTAACTCAATGCTCTACCTATATCAGCATACAGACAAGCTCACACACACACAAAAACATATTCGGCTCCCTGAGACTCAATGCCGATGATATACAAGCACACACACACACACAAGTAAAACACAGCTCACTGTAATCAAAGAACTACATATACCAGCAAACACACACACACACACACACACGGCTCACTCTGTTTCAATGCACAATCTATAGCAACACACACACACTGCCAAACACAGCACAAACTGATTCAATGCACAGCCTATACAAGCACAAACACACACCTCACAGTCACTCAGTGCTCAGTGTATAGAGCACACACAGACACAGACAAATCTCATTGTTACTCAGTGAACAGCATATACCAGCACACACACATACACAGCTTCCTGTGACTCAATGCAATGTCTATACCAAAACACACATACACACACACACTTCAGTGTGAGTCAATGCTCAGGTTATAGAGCACACACACACACACCTCAGTGTGATTTAGTGTACAGCTTATACCACAACACATCACATGGCTCACTCTGACTAAATGCACAGCTTTTCGAGCACACACACAAACTTTCACAAGCTCACTGTGACTCAGAGTTCAACCATTACCAGCACACACACACACACTCTTCACTGTGATGCAATGCACAAGCTAAACCAGCACTCTCACAGCCACACACCTAACTGTGAGTCAATGCTCAGCATATACCAGCAGACACAGACACACCTACGGCTCATTGTGACTCAATATACTGCCTATAAGAGCACACGCACATATAAACATGGCACACTGTGACTCAATGTGCAGCCTTTACCAGTACATACACAAACATACACACGACTCACTGTGCTTCAATGCACAACCTATATCAGCACACACACACATACATGGCCTAATGGGACTCAATGCACAGCCTATAGCAGCACATACACACACACACACTCACATGGCTCTCTGTGACTGAATGCACAGTCTATATTAGCACACACACGTAAACACCTCATTCTGAGTCAACGTTCACCCTATAACAGAAAATACACACACAGACACATAGATTCATTTGACTCAATGCACAGCCTATACCAGCACACCAACACACACACACACACACAAAAATACACATGTACAGCTCACTGTTAATCTATGCACAGCTTCTGCAGCACACACACACACAGAAACATACACTCGGCTCACTGTGACTCAAAGCAAATATTCTACCAGCTCACACAAACACACACAAACACACACACAGCACATTGTGACTCAATGCTCAGGCTATAGCAGCACACACACACCTTGCTGTGACTCAATGCTCAAACTATACAACACACACACACAGAACTCATTGTGCGTCAGTGCACAACCTATACTGCACACACACACACGTGCCTCACTTTGACCCATTGCACAGCCTACACCAGCACACACTTACACAAACACAAAGAAAGATACATGGCTCCCTGTGACTCAATGCACAGCTTATACTAAGACACACTCACTATATATACTCATGGTACATTGTGTCTCATTGCACAGCCTATACCAGCACACACACACACAAAACACACACGGCCCACTGTTACTCAATGTACAGCCTATACCAGCCCAAACACACACCTCACTGTGACTAAATGCTCAGCCTGTACTGCACAGACACACACACACACATCTCAATGTGACACATTGTACAGCGTATAAGAGCACACACACACACTTGGCTCCCTTGACTCAATTCACAGCCTATAAAACAACACACACACACAGACACACACACACACAACCCTTTCATTTTGACAAATTGCCCAGCCCATACCAGCACACACAGACACACATGGACTTCACTGTGACTCAATGCACAGCCCATACCATCACAAACACAGACACGCTCACATGGTTCACTGACTCTATGCTCAACATGTACCAGCACACAAACACATGGCTCACTTTCAATGAATGCACAGCCTATACCAGCACTCACACACACAAAACACACACGGCTAACTGTTACTCAATGCGCAGGCT